>NW_026291654.1:0-253830 GCF_023091745.1 Budorcas taxicolor
CAGATCCCTTGATCCACGTGACAGGAAGCGTGACACTACTGCTGCAGCTCGGGAGGAAAGCGCACGTGCATGCCCCCACTCGAGACGAGGCCTGACTCCCCTGGGGAGACTCAGAAGCACCCCAAGATCCATGGCAACACTGGAGAGGAATCCTCAGGTTCCGGCCCCGACTCCACACAAGGACTGAGGCCCCGGCATGGACGGGAGAGGAATCCCGAGAGGTCCCCGAGCAACTCGCATGGGGACTGGCCTTTCCTGAGGCCACCAGAGCGGGTCCCTGAGGTCCCCGTCGTAACTCGAGAAGACCTGCCGCAACTCGAGAAAATCCGGGAGGTTCTCCCCTCCAGGCGAGATGAGGCCCATTTCCGCTGAGGCGTCTCGAGGCTGATCACACCTCACCTCTGGAACTTCGAAAGGGTCCTTCACACCCTTGGTGCAAATCAAGAAGTTCCCCGACCTAGCCGTCTCCACTCGAGAGGAATCACGAGGGTCCCGCCCACATCCAGAGGAGCCCCGTTTCCGCCTCGTAGCTCGAGATGAGGGATCCTTTCCCTGCTTCGTCGGGAAAGAGTTCCCGGCGTTCCCGTCGCATCTCAAGAGGAGGCCCTCTCAACAGGAACGGCGAGAGGAACTCCAGGGTCGTGCCACCATTCCAAGAGTCCCCCAGATGTCTCAGTCCATTCCAGAGGAACCTCTTTTCCCTTCACCGGCTCGTCTTTCACGCCGAGGATCGACTCACACCAAGGTGGCACGTGGCCAGCCCTGTGGGAAAGCCTCGTGGGAAAGCCTCGAGGGACAGCCTCGAGGGAAAGCCACAGATCACTTGATCCACGTGACAGGAAGCGTGACACTACTGCTGCAGCTCGGGAGGAAAGCGCACGTGCATGCCCCCACTCGAGACGAGGCCTGACTCCCCAGGGGAGACTCAGAAGCACCCCAAGATCCATGGCAACACTGGAGAGGAATCCTCAGGTTCCGGCCCCGACTCCACACAAGGACTGAGGCCCCGGCATGGACGGGAGAGGAATCCCGAGAGGTCCCCTAGCAACTCGCATGGGGACTGGCCTTTCCTGAGGACACCAGAGCGGGTCCCTGAGGTCCCCGTCGTAACTCGAGAAGACCTGTCTCAACTCGAGAAAATCCAGGAGGTTCTCCCCTCCAGGCGAGATGAGGCCCATTTCCGCTGAGGCGTCTCGAGGCTGATCACACCTCACCTCTGGAACTTCGAAAGGGTCCTTCACACCCTTGGTGCAAATCAAGAAGTTCCCCGACCTAGCCGTCTCCACTCGAGAGGAATCACGAGGGTCCCGCCCACATCCAGAGGAGCCCCGTTTCCGCCTCGTAGCTCGAGATGAGGGATCCTTTCCCTGCTTCGTCGGGAAAGAGTTCCCGGCGTTCCCGTCGCATCTCAAGAGGAGGCCCTCTCAACAGGAACGGCGAGAGGAACTCCAGGGTCGTGCCACCATTCCAAGAGTCCCCCAGATGTCTCAGTCCATTCCAGAGGAACCTCTTTTCCCTTCACCGGCTCGTCTTTCACGCCGAGGATCGACTCACACCAAGGTGGCACGTGGCCAGCCCTGTGGGAAAGCCTCGTGGGAAAGCCTCGAGGGACAGCCTCGAGGGAAAGCCACAGATCCCTTGATCCACGTGACAGGAAGCGTGACACTACTGCTGCAGCTCGGGAGGAAAGCGCACGTGCATGCCCCCACTCGAGACGAGGCCTGACTCCCCAGGGGAGACTCAGAAGCACCCCAAGATCCATGGCAACACTGGAGAGGAATCCTCAGGTTCCGGCCCCGACTCCACACAAGGACTGAGGCCCCGGCATGGACGGGAGAGGAATCCCGAGAGGTCCCCTAGCAACTCGCATGGGGACTGGCCTTTCCTGAGGACACCAGAGCGGGTCCCTGAGGTCCCCGTCGTAACTCGAGAAGACCTGCCGCAACTCGAGAAAATCCAGGAGGTTCTCCCCTCCAGGCGAGATGAGGCCCATTTCCGATGAGGCGTCTCGAGGCTGATCACACCTCACCTCTGGAACTTCGAAAGGGTCCTTCACACCCTTGGAGCAAATCAAGAAGTTCCCCGACCTAGCCGTCTCCACTCGAGAGGAATCACGAGGGTCCCGCCCACATCCAGAGGAGCCCCGTTTCCGCCTCGTAGCTCGAGATGAGGGATCCTTTCCCTGCTTCGTCGGGAAAGAGTTCCCGGCGTTCCCGTCGCATCTCAAGAGGAGGCCCTCTCAACAGGAACGGCGAGAGGAACTCCAGGGTCGTGCCACCATTCCAAGAGTCCCCCAGATGTCTCAGTCCATTCCAGAGGAACCTCTTTTCCCTTCACCGGCTCGTCTTTCACGCCGAGGATCGACTCACACCAAGGTGGCACGTGGCACAGCCCTGTGGGAAAGCCTCGTGGGAAAGCCTCGAGGGACAGCCTCGAGGGAAAGCCACAGATCCCTTGATCCACGTGACAGAAAGCATGACACTACTGCTGCAGCTCGGGAGGAAAGCGCACGTGCATGCCCCCACTCGAGACGAAGCCTGACTCCCCAGGGGAGACTCAGAAGCACCCCAAGATCCATGGCAACACTGGAGAGGAATCCTCAGGTTCCGGCCCCGACTCCACACAAGGACTGAGGCCCCGGCATGGACGGGAGAGGAATCCCGAGAGGTCCCCTAGCAACTCGCATGGGGACTGGCCTTTCCTGAGGACACCAGAGCGGGTCCCTGAGGTCCCCGTCGTAACTCGAGAAGACCTGTCTCAACTCGAGAAAATCCAGGAGGTTCTCCCCTCCAGGCGAGATGAGGCCCATTTCCGCTGAGGCGTCTCGAGGCTGATCACACCTCACCTCTGGAACTTCGAAAGGGTCCTTCACACCCTTGGTGCAAATCAAGAAGTTCCCCGACCTAGCCGTCTCCACTCGAGAGGAATCACGAGGGTCCCGCCCACATCCAGAGGAGCCCCGTTTCCGCCTCGTAGCTCGAGATGAGGGATCCTTTCCCTGCTTCGTCGGGGAAAGAGTTCCCGGCGTTCCCCGTCGCATCTCAAGAGGAGGCCCTCTCAACAGGAACGGCGAGAGGAACTCCAGGGTCGTGCCACCATTCCAAGAGTCCCCCAGATGTCTCAGTCCATTCCAGAGGAACCTCTTTTCCCTTCACCGGCTCGTCTTTCACGCCGAGGATCGACTCACACCAAGGTGGCACGTGGCCAGCCCTGTGGGAAAGCCTCGTGGGAAAGCCTCGAGGGACAGCCTCGAGGGAAAGCCACAGATCCCTTGATCCACGTGACAGGAAGCGTGACACTACTGCTGCAGCTCGGGAGGAAAGCGCACGTGCATGCCCCCACTCGAGACGAGGCCTGACTCCCCAGGGGAGACTCAGAAGCACCCCAAGATCCATGGCAACACTGGAGAGGAATCCTCAGGTTCCGGCCCCGACTCCACACAAGGACTGAGGCCCCGGCATGGACGGGAGAGGAATCCCGAGAGGTCCCCTAGCAACTCGCATGGGGACTGGCCTTTCCTGAGGACACCAGAGCGGGTCCCTGAGGTCCCCGTCGTAACTCGAGAAGACCTGCCGCAACTCGAGAAAATCCAGGAGGTTATCCCCTCCAGGCGAGATGAGGCCCATTTCCGATGAGGCGTCTCGAGGCTGATCACACCTCACCTCTGGAACTTCGAAAGGGTCCTTCACACCCTTGGAGCAAATCAAGAAGTTCCCCGACATACCCGTCTCCACTCGAGAGGAATCACGAGGGTCCCGCCCACATCCAGAGGAGCCCCGTTTCCGCCTCGTAGCTCGAGATGAGGGATCCTTTCCCTGCTTCGTCGGGAAAGAGTTCCCGGCGTTCCCGTCGCATCTCAAGAGGAGGCCCTCTCAACAGGAACGGCGAGAGGAACTCCAGGGTCGTGCCACCATTCCAAGAGTCCCCCAGATGTCTCAGTCCATTCCAGAGGAACCTCTTTTCCCTTCACCGGCTCGTCTTTCACGCCGAGGATCGACTCACACCAAGGTGGCACGTGGCACAGCCCTGTGGGGAAAGCCTCGTGGGAAAGCCTCGAGGGACAGCCTCGAGGGAAAGCCACAGATCCCTTGATCCACGTGACAGGAAGCGTGACACTACTGCTGCAGCTCGGGAGGAAAGCGCACGTGCATGCCCCCACTCGAGACGAGGCCTGACTCCCCTGGGGAGACTCAGAAGCACCCCAAGATCCATGGCAACACTGGAGAGGAATCCTCAGGTTCCCGCCCCGACTCCACACAAGGACTGAGGCCCCGGCATGGACGGGAGAGGAATCCCGAGAGGTCCCCTAGCAACTCGCATGGGGACTGGCCTTTCCTGAGGCCACCAGAGCGGGTCCCTGATGTCCCCGCCGTAACTCGAGAAGACCTGCCGCAACTCGAGAAAATCCAGGAGGTTCTCCCCTCCAGGCGAGATGAGGCCCATTTCCGCTGAGGCGTCTCGAGGCTGATCACACCTCACCTCTGGAACTTCGAAAGGCTCCTTCACACCCTTGGTGCAAATCAAGAAGTTCCCCGACCTAGCCGTCTCCACTCGAGAGGAATCACGAGGGTCCCGCCCACATCCAGAGGAGCCCCGTTTCCGCCTCGTAGCTCGAGATGAGGGATCCTTTCCCTGCTTCGTCGGGAAAGAGTTCCCGGCGTTCCCGTAGCATCTCAAGAGGAGGCCCTCTCAACAGGAACGGCGAGAGGAACTCCAGGGTCGTGCCACCATTCCAAGAGTCCCCCAGATGTCTCAGTCCATTCCAGAGGAACCTCTTTTCCCTTCACCGGCTCGTCTTTCACGCCGAGGATCGACTCACACCAAGGTGGCACGTGGCACAGCCCTGTGGGAAAGCCTCGTGGGAAAGCCTCGAGGGACAGCCTCGAGGGAAAGCCACAGATCCCTTGATCCACGTGACAGAAAGCATGACGCTACTGCTGCAGCTCGGGAGGAAAGCGCACGTGCATGCCCCCACTCGAGACGAGGCCTGACTCCCCAGGGGAGACTCAGAAGCACCCCAAGATCCATGGCAACACTGGAGAGGAATCCTCAGGTTCCGGCCCCGACTCCACACAAGGACTGAGGCCCCGGCATGGACGGGAGAGGAATCCCGAGAGGTCCCCTAGCAACTCGCATGGGGACTGGCCTTTCCTGAGGCCACCAGAGCGGGTCCCTGAGGTCCCCGTCGTAACTCGAGAAGACCTGCCGCAACTCGAGAAAATCCAGGAGGTTCTCCCCTCCAGGCGAGATGAGGCCCATTTCCGCTGAGGCGTCTCGAGGCTGATCACAACCTCACCTCTGGAACTTCGAAAGGGTCCTTCACACCCTTGGTGCAAATCAAGAAGTTCCCCGACATACCCGTCTCCACTCGAGAGGAATCACGAGGGTCCCGCCCACATCCAGAGGAGCCCCGTTTCCACCTCGTAGCTCGAGATGAGGGATCCTTTCCCTGCTTCGTCGGGAAAGAGTTCCCGGCGTTCCCGTCGCATCTCAAGAGGAGGCCCTCTCAACAGGAACGGCGAGAGGAACTCCAGGGTCGTGCCACCATTCCAAGAGTCCCCCAGATATCTCAGTCCATTCCAGAGGAACCTATTTTCCCTTCACCGGCTCGTCTTTCACGCCGAGGATCGACTCACACCAAGGTGGCACGTGGCCAGCCCTGTGGGAAAGCCTCGTGGGAAAGCCTCGAGGGACAGCCTCGAGGGAAAGCCACAGATCCCTTGATCCACGTGACAGGAAGCGTGACACTACTGCTGCAGCTCGGGAGGAAAGCGCACGTGCATGCCCCCACTCGAGACGAGGCCTGACTCCCCTGGGGAGACTCAGAAGCACCCCAAGTTCCATGGCAACACTGGAGAGGAATCCTCAGGTTCCGGCCCCGACTCCACACAAGGACTGAGGCCCCGGCATGGACGGGAGAGGAATCCCGAGAGGTCCCCTAGCAACTCGCATGGGGACTGGCCTTTCCTGAGGACACCAGAGCGGGTCCCTGAGGTCCCCGTCGTAACTCGAGAAGACCTGCCGCAACTCGAGAAAATCCAGGAGGTTCTCCCCTCCAGGCGAGATGAGGCCCATTTCCGATGAGGCGTCTCCAGGCTGATCACACCTCACCTCTGGAACTTCGAAAGGGTCCTTCACACCCTTGGAGCAAATCAAGAAGTTCCCCGACCTAGCCGTCTCCACTCGAGAGGAATCACGAGGGTCCCGCCCACATCCAGAGGAGCCCCGTTTCCGCCTCGTAGCTCGAGATGAGGGATCCTTTCCCTGCTTCGTCGGGAAAGAGTTCCCGGCGTTCCCGTCGCATCTCAAGAGGAGGCCCTCTCAACAGGAACGGCGAGAGGAACTCCAGGGTCGTGCCACCATTCCAAGAGTCCCCCAGATGTCTCAGTCCATTCCAGAGGAACCTCCTTTCCCTTCACCGGCTCGTCTTTCACGCCGAGGATCGACTCACAACAAGGTGGCACGTGGCACAGCCCTGTGGGAAAGCCTCGTGGGAAAGCCTCGAGGGACAGCCTCGAGGGAAAGCCACAGATCCCTTGATCCACGTGACAGGAAGCGTGACACTACTGCTGCAGCTCGGGAGGAAAGCGCACGTGCATGCCCCCACTCGAGACGAGGCCTGACTCCCCTGGGGAGACTCAGAAGCACCCCCAAGATCCATGGCAACACTGGAGAGGAATCCTCAGGTTCCGGCCCCGACTCCACACAAGGACTGAGGCCCCGGCATGGACGGGAGAGGAATCCCGAGAGGTCCCCTAGCAACTCGCATGGGGACTGGCCTTTCCTGAGGCCACCAGAGCGGGTCCCTGAGGTCCCCGTCGTAACTCGAGAAGACCTGCCGCAACTCGAGAAAATCCAGGAGGTGCTTCCCTTCAGGCGAGATGAGGCCCATTTCCGCTGAGGCGTCTCGAGGCTGATCACACCTCACCTCTGGAACTTCGAAAGGGTCCTTCACACCCTTGGTGCGAATCAAGAAGTTCCCCGACATACCCGTCTCCACTCGAGAGGAATCACGAGGGTCCCGCCCACATCCAGAGGAGCCCCGTTTCCGCCTCGTAGCTCGAGATGAGGGATCCTTTCCCTGCTTCGTCGGGAAAGAGTTCCCGGCGTTCCCGTCGCATCTCAAGAGGAGGCCCTCTCAACAGGAACGGCGAGAGGAACTCCAGGGTCGTGCCACCATTCCAAGAGTCCCCCAGATGTCTCAGTCCATTCCAGAGGAACCTCTTTTCCCTTCACCGGCTCGTCTTTCACGCCGAGGATCGACTCACACCAAGGTGGCACGTGGCACAGCCCTGTGGGAAAGCCTCGTGGGAAAGCCTCGAGGGACAGCCTCGAGGGAAAGCCACAGATCCCTTGATCCACGTGACAGAAAGCATGACACTACTTCTGCAGTTCGGGAGGAAAGCGCACGTGCATGCCCCCACTCGAGACGAAGCCTGACTCCCCAGGGGAGACTCAGAAGCACCCCAAGATCCATGGCAACACTGGAGAGGAATCCTCAGGTTCCGGCCCCGACTCCACACAAGGACTGAGGCCCCGGCATGGACGGGAGAGGAATCCCGAGAGGTCCCCTAGCAACTCGCATGGGGACTGGCCTTTCCTGAGGCCACCAGAGCGGGTCCCTGATGTCCCCGCCGTAACTCGAGAAGACCTGCCGCAACTCGAGAAAATCCAGGAGGTTCTCCCCTAAAGGCGAGATGAGGCCCATTTCCGCTGAGGCGTCTCGAGGCTGATCACAGCTCCCCTCTGGAACTTCAAAAGGCTCCTTCACACCCTTGGTGCAAATCAAGAAGTTCCCCGACCTAGCCGTCTCCACTCGAGAGGAATCACGAGGGTCCCGCCCACATCCAGAGGAGCCCCGTTTCCGCCTCGTAGCTCGAGATGAGGGATCCTTTCCCTGCTTCGTCGGGAAAGAGTTCCCGGCGTTCCCGTAGCATCTCAAGAGGAGGCCCTCTCAACAGGAACGGCGAGAGGAACTCCAGGGTCGTGCCACCATTCCAAGAGTCCCCCAGATGTCTCAGTCCATTCCAGAGGAAACTCTTTTCCCTTCACCGGCTCGTCTTTCACGCCGAGGATCGACTCACACCAAGGTGGCACGTGGCACAGCCCTGTGGGAAAGCCTCGTGGGAAAGCCTCGAGGGACAGCCTCGAGGGAAAGCCACAGATCCCTTGATCCACGTGACAGAAAGCATGACGCTACTGCTGCAGCTCGGGAGGAAAGCGCACGTGCATGCCCCCACTCGAGACGAGGCCTGACTCCCCAGGGGAGACTCAGAAGCACCCCAAGATCCATGGCAACACTGGAGAGGAATCCTCAGGTTCCGGCCCCGACTCCACACAAGGACTGAGGCCCCGGCATGGACGGGAGAGGAATCCCAAGAAGTCCCCTAGCAACTCGCATGGGGACTGGCCTTTCCTGAGGCCACCAGAGCGGGTCCCTGAGGTCCCCGTCGTAACTCGAGAAGACCTGCCGCAACTCGAGAAAATCCAGGAGGTTCTCCCCTCCAGGCGAGATGAGGCCCATTTCCGCTGAGGCGTCTCGAGGCTGATCACACCTCACCTCTGGAACTTCGAAAGGGTCCTTCACACCCTTGGTGCAAATCAAGAAGTTCCCCGACATACCCGTCTCCACTCGAGAGGAATCACGAGGGTCCCGCCCACATCCAGAGGAGCCCCGTTTCCGCCTCGTAGCTCGAGATGAGCGATCCTTTCCCTGCTTCGTCGGGAGAGTTCCCGGCGTTCCCGTCGCATCTCAAGAGGAGGCCCTCTCAACAGGAACGGTGAGAGGAACTTCAGGGTCGTGCCACCATTCCAAGAGTCCCCCAGATGTCTCAGTCCATTCCAGAGGAACCTCTTTTCCCTTCACCGGCTCGTCTTTCACGCCGAGGATCGACTCACACCAAGGTGGCACGTGGCCAGCCCTGTGGGAAAGCCTCGTGGGAAAGCCTCGAGGGACAGCCTCGAGGGAAAGCCACAGATCCCTTGATCCACGTGACAGGAAGCGTGACACTACTGCTGCAGCTCGGGAGGAAATCGCACGTGCATGCCCCCACTCGAGACGAGGCCTGACTCCCCTGGGGAGACTCAGAAGCACCCCAAGTTCCATGGCAACACTGGAGAGGAATCCTCAGGTTCCGGCCCCGACTCCACACAAGGACTGAGGCCCCGGCATGGACGGGAGAGGAATCCCGAGAGGTCCCCTAGGAACTCGCATGGGGACTGGCCTTTCCTGAGGACACCAGAGCGGGTCCCTGAGGTCCCCGTCGTAACTCGAGAAGACCTGCCGCAACTCGAGAAAATCCAGGAGGTTCTCCCCTCCAGGCGAGATAAGGCCCATTTCCGATGAGGCGTCTCGAGGCTGATCACACCTCACCTCTGGAACTTCGAAAGGGTCCTTCACACCCTTGGAGCAAATCAAGAAGTTCCCCGACCTAGCCGTCTCCACTCGAGAGGAATCACGAGGGTCCCGCCCACATCCAGAGGAGCCCCGTTTCCGCCTCGTAGCTCGAGATGAGGGATCCTTTCCCTGCTTCGTCGGGAAAGAGTTCCCGGCGTTCCCGTCGCATCTCAAGAGGAGGCCCTCTCAACAGGAACGGCGAGAGGAACTCCAGGGTCGTGCCACCATTCCAAGAGTCCCCCAGATGTCTCAGTCCATTCCAGAGGAACCTCCTTTCCCTTCACCGGCTCGTCTTTCACGCCGAGGATCGACTCACACCAAGGTGGCACGTGGCACAGCCCTGTGGGAAAGCCTCGTGGGAAAGCCTCGAGGGACAGCCTCGAGGGAAAGCCACAGATCCCTTGATCCACGTGACAGGAAGCGTGACACTACTGCTGCAGCTCGGGAGGAAAGCGCACGTGCATGCCCCCACTCGAGACGAGGCCTGACTCCCCTGGGGAGACTCAGAAGCACCCCAAGATCCATGGCAACACTGGAGAGGAATCCTCAGGTTCCGGCCCCGACTCCACACAAGGACTGAGGCCCCGGCATGGACGGGAGAGGAATCCCGAGAGGTCCCCTAGCAACTCGCATGGGGACTGGCCTTTCCTGAGGCCACCAGAGCGGGTCCCTGAGGTCCCCGTCGTAACTCGAGAAGACCTGCCGCAACTCGAGAAAATCCAGGAGGTGCTCCCCTCCAGGCGAGATGAGGCCCATTTCCGCTGAGGCGTCTCGAGGCTGATCACACCTCACCTCTGGAACTTCGAAAGGGTCCTTCACACCCTTGGTGCAAATCAAGAAGTTCCCCGACATACCCGTCTCCACTCGAGAGGAATCACGAGGGTCCCGCCCACATCCAGAGGAGCCCCGTTTCCGCCTCGTAGCTCGAGATGAGGGATCCTTTCCCTGCTTCGTCGGGAAAGAGTTCCCGGCGTTCCCGTCGCATCTCAAGAGGAGGCCCTCTCAACAGGAACGGCGAGAGGAACTCCAGGGTCGTGCCACCATTCCAAGAGTCCCCCAGATATCTCAGTCCATTCCAGAGGAACCTATTTTCCCTTCACCGGCTCGTCTTTCACGCCGAGGATCGACTCACACCAAGGTGGCACGTGGCCAGCCCTGTGGGAAAGCCTCGTGGGAAAGCCTCGAGGGACAGCCTCGAGGGAAAGCCACAGATCCCTTGATCCACGTGACAGGAAGCGTGACACTACTGCTGCAGCTCGGGAGGAAAGCGCACGTGCATGCCCCCACTCGAGACGAGGCCTGACTCCCCTGGGGAGACTCAGAAGCACCCCAAGTTCCATGGCAACACTGGAGAGGAATCCTCAGGTTCCGGCCCCGACTCCACACAAGGACTGAGGCCCCGGCATGGACGGGAGAGGAATCCCGAGAGGTCCCCTAGCAACTCGCATGGGGACTGGCCTTTCCTGAGGACACCAGAGCGGGTCCCTGAGGTCCCCGTCGTAACTCGAGAAGACCTGCCGCAACTCGAGAAAATCCAGGAGGTTCTCCCCTCCAGGCGAGATGAGGCCCATTTCCGATGAGGCGTCTCCAGGCTGATCACACCTCACCTCTGGAACTTCGAAAGGGTCCTTCACACCCTTGGAGCAAATCAAGAAGTTCCCCGACCTAGCCGTCTCCACTCGAGAGGAATCACGAGGGTCCCGCCCACATCCAGAGGAGCCCCGTTTCCGCCTCGTAGCTCGAGATGAGGGATCCTTTCCCTGCTTCGTCGGGAAAGAGTTCCCGGCGTTCCCGTCGCATCTCAAGAGGAGGCCCTCTCAACAGGAACGGCGAGAGGAACTCCAGGGTCGTGCCACCATTCCAAGAGTCCCCCAGATGTCTCAGTCCATTCCAGAGGAACCTCCTTTCCCTTCACCGGCTCGTCTTTCACGCCGAGGATCGACTCACAACAAGGTGGCACGTGGCACAGCCCTGTGGGAAAGCCTCGTGGGAAAGCCTCGAGGGACAGCCTCGAGGGAAAGCCACAGATCCCTTGATCCACGTGACAGGAAGCGTGACACTACTGCTGCAGCTCGGGAGGAAAGCGCACGTGCATGCCCCCACTCGAGACGAGGCCTGACTCCCCTGGGGAGACTCAGAAGCACCCCAAGATCCATGGCAACACTGGAGAGGAATCCTCAGGTTCCGGCCCCGACTCCACACAAGGACTGAGGCCCCGGCATGGACGGGAGAGGAATCCCGAGAGGTCCCCTAGCAACTCGCATGGGGACTGGCCTTTCCTGAGGCCACCAGAGCGGGTCCCTGAGGTCCCCGTCGTAACTCGAGAAGACCTGCCGCAACTCGAGAAAATCCAGGAGGTGCTTCCCTTCAGGCGAGATGAGGCCCATTTCCGCTGAGGCGTCTCGAGGCTGATCACACCTCACCTCTGGAACTTCGAAAGGGTCCTTCACACCCTTGGTGCGAATCAAGAAGTTCCCCGACATACCCGTCTCCACTCGAGAGGAATCACGAGGGTCCCGCCCACATCCAGAGGAGCCCCGTTTCCGCCTCGTAGCTCGAGATGAGGGATCCTTTCCCTGCTTCGTCGGGAAAGAGTTCCCGGCGTTCCCGTCGCATCTCAAGAGGAGGCCCTCTCAACAGGAACGGCGAGAGGAACTCCAGGGTCGTGCCACCATTCCAAGAGTCCCCCAGATGTCTCAGTCCATTCCAGAGGAACCTCTTTTCCCTTCACCGGCTCGTCTTTCACGCCGAGGATCGACTCACACCAAGGTGGCACGTGGCACAGCCCTGTGGGAAAGCCTCGTGGGAAAGCCTCGAGGGACAGCCTCGAGGGAAAGCCACAGATCCCTTGATCCAC
Source organism: Budorcas taxicolor (assembly GCF_023091745.1). Taxonomy (NCBI): domain Eukaryota; kingdom Metazoa; phylum Chordata; class Mammalia; order Artiodactyla; family Bovidae; genus Budorcas; species Budorcas taxicolor. The sequence continues at coordinate 12,255 of NW_026291654.1, forward strand.
GTGACAGAAAGCATGACACTACTTCTGCAGTTCGGGAGGAAAGCGCACGTGCATGCCCCCACTCGAGACGAAGCCTGACTCCCCAGGGGAGACTCAGAAGCACCCCAAGATCCATGGCAACACTGGAGAGGAATCCTCAGGTTCCGGCCCCGACTCCACACAAGGACTGAGGCCCCGGCATGGACGGGAGAGGAATCCCGAGAGGTCCCCTAGCAACTCGCATGGGGACTGGCCTTTCCTGAGGCCACCAGAGCGGGTCCCTGATGTCCCCGCCGTAACTCGAGAAGACCTGCCGCAACTCGAGAAAATCCAGGAGGTTCTCCCCTAAAGGCGAGATGAGGCCCATTTCCGCTGAGGCGTCTCGAGGCTGATCACAGCTCCCCTCTGGAACTTCAAAAGGCTCCTTCACACCCTTGGTGCAAATCAAGAAGTTCCCCGACCTAGCCGTCTCCACTCGAGAGGAATCACGAGGGTCCCGCCCACATCCAGAGGAGCCCCGTTTCCGCCTCGTAGCTCGAGATGAGGGATCCTTTCCCTGCTTCGTCGGGAAAGAGTTCCCGGCGTTCCCGTAGCATCTCAAGAGGAGGCCCTCTCAACAGGAACGGCGAGAGGAACTCCAGGGTCGTGCCACCATTCCAAGAGTCCCCCAGATGTCTCAGTCCATTCCAGAGGAAACTCTTTTCCCTTCACCGGCTCGTCTTTCACGCCGAGGATCGACTCACACCAAGGTGGCACGTGGCACAGCCCTGTGGGAAAGCCTCGTGGGAAAGCCTCGAGGGACAGCCTCGAGGGAAAGCCACAGATCCCTTGATCCACGTGACAGAAAGCATGACGCTACTGCTGCAGCTCGGGAGGAAAGCGCACGTGCATGCCCCCACTCGAGACGAGGCCTGACTCCCCAGGGGAGACTCAGAAGCACCCCAAGATCCATGGCAACACTGGAGAGGAATCCTCAGGTTCCGGCCCCGACTCCACACAAGGACTGAGGCCCCGGCATGGACGGGAGAGGAATCCCAAGAAGTCCCCTAGCAACTCGCATGGGGACTGGCCTTTCCTGAGGCCACCAGAGCGGGTCCCTGAGGTCCCCGTCGTAACTCGAGAAGACCTGCCGCAACTCGAGAAAATCCAGGAGGTTCTCCCCTCCAGGCGAGATGAGGCCCATTTCCGCTGAGGCGTCTCGAGGCTGATCACACCTCACCTCTGGAACTTCGAAAGGGTCCTTCACACCCTTGGTGCAAATCAAGAAGTTCCCCGACATACCCGTCTCCACTCGAGAGGAATCACGAGGGTCCCGCCCACATCCAGAGGAGCCCCGTTTCCGCCTCGTAGCTCGAGATGAGCGATCCTTTCCCTGCTTCGTCGGGAGAGTTCCCGGCGTTCCCGTCGCATCTCAAGAGGAGGCCCTCTCAACAGGAACGGTGAGAGGAACTTCAGGGTCGTGCCACCATTCCAAGAGTCCCCCAGATGTCTCAGTCCATTCCAGAGGAACCTCTTTTCCCTTCACCGGCTCGTCTTTCACGCCGAGGATCGACTCACACCAAGGTGGCACGTGGCCAGCCCTGTGGGAAAGCCTCGTGGGAAAGCCTCGAGGGACAGCCTCGAGGGAAAGCCACAGATCCCTTGATCCACGTGACAGGAAGCGTGACACTACTGCTGCAGCTCGGGAGGAAATCGCACGTGCATGCCCCCACTCGAGACGAGGCCTGACTCCCCTGGGGAGACTCAGAAGCACCCCAAGTTCCATGGCAACACTGGAGAGGAATCCTCAGGTTCCGGCCCCGACTCCACACAAGGACTGAGGCCCCGGCATGGACGGGAGAGGAATCCCGAGAGGTCCCCTAGGAACTCGCATGGGGACTGGCCTTTCCTGAGGACACCAGAGCGGGTCCCTGAGGTCCCCGTCGTAACTCGAGAAGACCTGCCGCAACTCGAGAAAATCCAGGAGGTTCTCCCCTCCAGGCGAGATAAGGCCCATTTCCGATGAGGCGTCTCGAGGCTGATCACACCTCACCTCTGGAACTTCGAAAGGGTCCTTCACACCCTTGGAGCAAATCAAGAAGTTCCCCGACCTAGCCGTCTCCACTCGAGAGGAATCACGAGGGTCCCGCCCACATCCAGAGGAGCCCCGTTTCCGCCTCGTAGCTCGAGATGAGGGATCCTTTCCCTGCTTCGTCGGGAAAGAGTTCCCGGCGTTCCCGTCGCATCTCAAGAGGAGGCCCTCTCAACAGGAACGGCGAGAGGAACTCCAGGGTCGTGCCACCATTCCAAGAGTCCCCCAGATGTCTCAGTCCATTCCAGAGGAACCTCCTTTCCCTTCACCGGCTCGTCTTTCACGCCGAGGATCGACTCACACCAAGGTGGCACGTGGCACAGCCCTGTGGGAAAGCCTCGTGGGAAAGCCTCGAGGGACAGCCTCGAGGGAAAGCCACAGATCCCTTGATCCACGTGACAGGAAGCGTGACACTACTGCTGCAGCTCGGGAGGAAAGCGCACGTGCATGCCCCCACTCGAGACGAGGCCTGACTCCCCTGGGGAGACTCAGAAGCACCCCAAGATCCATGGCAACACTGGAGAGGAATCCTCAGGTTCCGGCCCCGACTCCACACAAGGACTGAGGCCCCGGCATGGACGGGAGAGGAATCCCGAGAGGTCCCCTAGCAACTCGCATGGGGACTGGCCTTTCCTGAGGCCACCAGAGCGGGTCCCTGAGGTCCCCGTCGTAACTCGAGAAGACCTGCCGCAACTCGAGAAAATCCAGGAGGTGCTCCCCTCCAGGCGAGATGAGGCCCATTTCCGCTGAGGCGTCTCGAGGCTGATCACACCTCACCTCTGGAACTTCGAAAGGGTCCTTCACACCCTTGGTGCAAATCAAGAAGTTCCCCGACATACCCGTCTCCACTCGAGAGGAATCACGAGGGTCCCGCCCACATCCAGAGGAGCCCCGTTTCCGCCTCGTAGCTCGAGATGAGGGATCCATTCCCTGCTTCGTCGGGAAAGAGTTCCCGGCGTTCCCGTCGCATCTCAAGAGGAGGCCCTCTCAACAGGAACGGCGAGAGGAACTCCAGGGTCGTGCCACCATTCCAAGAGTCCCCCAGATGTCTCAGTCCATTCCAGAGGAACCTCTTTTCCCTTCACCGGCTCGTCTTTCACGCCGAGGATCGACTCACACCAAGGTGGCACGTGGCACAGCCCTGTGGGAAAGCCTCGTGGGAAAGCCTCGAGGGACAGCCTCGAGGGAAAGCCACAGATCCCTTGATCCACGTGACAGGAAGCGTGACACTACTGCTGCAGCTCGGGAGGAAAGCGCACGTGCATGCCCCCACTCGAGACGAGGCCTGACTCCCCTGGGGAGACTCAGAAGCACCCCAAGATCCATGGCAACACTGGAGAGGAATCCTCAGGTTCCGGCCCCGACTCCACACAAGGACTGAGGCCCCGGCATGGACGGGAGAGGAATCCCGAGAGGTCCCCTAAAACTCGCATGGGGACTGGCCTTTCCTGAGGCCACCAGAGCGGGTCCCTGAGGTCCCCGTCGTAACCCGAGAAGACCTGCCGCAACTCGAGAAAATCCGGGAGGTTCTCCCCTCCAGGCGAGATGAGGCCCATTTCCGCTGAGGCGTCTCGAGGCTGATCACAGCTCCCCTCTGGAACTTCGAAAGGCTCCTTCACACCCTTGGTGCAAATCAAGAAGTTCCCCGACCTAGCCGTCTCCACTCGAGAGGAATCACGAGGGTCCCGCCCACATCCAGAGGAGCCCCGTTTCCGCCTCGTAGCTCGAGATGAGGGATCCTTACCCTGCTTCGTCGGGAAAGAGTTCCCGGCTTTCCCGTCGCATCTCAAGAGGAGGCCCTCTCAACAGGAACGGCGAGAGGAACTCCAGGGTCGTGCCACCATTCCAAGAGTCCCCCAGATGTCTCAGTCCATTCCAGAGGAACCTCTTTTCCCTTCACCGGCTCGTCTTTCACGCCGAGGATCGACTCACACCAAGGTGGCACTTGGCACAGCCTTGTGGGTAAGCCTCGTGGGAAAGCCTCGAGGGACAGCCTCGAGGGAAAGCCACAGGTCCCTTGATCCACGTGACAGGAAGCGTGACACTACTGCTGCAGCTCGGGAGGAAAGCGCACGTGCATGCCCCCACTCGAGACGAGGCCTGACTCCCCTGGGGAGACTCAGAAGCACCCCAAGATCCATGGCAACACTGGAGAGGAATCCTCAGGTTCCGGCCCCGACTCCACACAAGGACAGAGGCCCCGGCATGGACGGGAGAGGAATCCCGAGAGGTCCCCGAGCAACTCGCATGGGGACTGGCCTTTCCTGAGGCCACCAGAGCGGGTCCCTGAGGTCCCCGTCGTAACTCGAGAAGACCTGCCGCAACTCGAGAAAATCCGGGAGGTTCTCCCCTCCAGGCGAGATGAGGCCCATTTCCGCTGAGGCGTCTCGAGGCTGATCACAGCTCCCCTCTGGAACTTCGAAAGGCTCCTTCACACCCTTGGTGCAAATCAAGAAGTTCCCCGACATACCCGTCTCCACTCGAGAGGAATCACGAGGGTCCCGCCCACATCCAGAGGAGCCCCGTTTCCGCCTCGTAGCTCGAGATGAGGGATCCTTTCCCTGCTTCGACAGGAAAGAGTTCCCGGCGTTCCCGTCGCATCTCAAGTGGAGGCCCTCTCAACAGGAATGGCGAGAGGAACTCCAGGGTCGTGCCACCATTCCACGAGTCCCCCAGATGTCTCAGTCCATTCCAGAGGAACCTCTTTTCCCTTCACCGGCTCGTCTTTCACGCCGAGGATCGACTCACACCAAGGTGGCACGTGGCACAGCCTTGTGGGAAAGCCTCGTGGGAAAGCCTCTAGGGAAAGCCACAGATCCCTTGATCCACGTGACAGGAAGCGTGACACTACTGCTGCAGCTCGGGAGGAAAGCGCACGTGCATGCCCCCACTCGAGACGAGGCCTGACTCCCCTTGGGAGACTCAGAAGCACCCCAAGATCCATGGCAACACTGGAGAGGAATCCTCAGGTTCCGGCCCCGAATCCACACAAGGACTGAGGCCCCGGCATGGACGGGAGAGGGATCCCGAGAGGTCCCCTAGCAACTCGCATGGGGACTGGCCTTTCCGGAGGCCACCAGAGCGGGTCCCTGAGGTCCCCGTCGTAACTCGAGAAGACCTGCCGCAACTCGAGAAAATCCAGGAGGTGCTCCCCTCCAGGCGAGATGAGGCCCATTTCCGCTGAGGCGTCTCGAGGCTGATCACACCTCACCTCTGGAACTTCGAAAGGGTCCTTCACACCCTTGGTGCAAATCAAGAAGTTTCCCGACATACCCGTCTCCACTCGAGAGGAATCACGAGGGTCCCGCCCACATCCAGAGGAGCCCCGTTTCCGCCTCGTAGCTCGAGATGAGGGATCCTTTCCCTGCTTCGTCGGGAAAGAGTTCCCGGCGTTCCCGTCGCATCTCAAGAGGAGGCCCTCTCAACAGGAACGGCGAGAGGAACTCCAGGGTCGTGCCACCATTCCAAGAGTCCCCCAAATGTCTCAGTCCATTCCAGAGGAACCTCTTTTCCCTTCACCGGCTCGTCTTTCACGCCGAGGATCGACTCACACCAAGGTGGCACGTGGCACAGCCCTGTGGGAAAGCCTCGTGGGAAAGCCTCGAGGGACAGCCTCAAGGGAAAGCCACAGATTCCTTGATCCACGTGACAGGAAGCGTGACACTACTGCTGCAGCTTGGGAGGAAAGCGCACGTGCATGCCCCCACTCGAGACGAGGCCTGACTCCCTTGGGGAGACTCAGAAGCACCCCAAGATCCATGGCAACACTGGAGAGGAATCCTCAGGTTCCGGCCCCGACTCCACACAAGGACTGAGGCCCCGGCATGGACGGGAGAGGAATCCCGAGAGGTCCCCTAAAACTCGCATGGGGACTGGCCTTTCCTGAGGCCACCAGAGCGGGTCCCTGAGGTCCCCGTCGTAACTCGAGAAGACCTGCCGCAACTCGAGAAAATCCGGGAGGTTCTCCCCTCCAGGCGAGATGAGGCCCATTTCCGCTGAGGCGTCTCGAGGCTGATCACAGCTCCCCTCTGGAACTTCGAAAGGCTCCTTCACACCCTTGGTGCAAATCAAGAAGTTCCCCGACATACCCGTCTCCACTCGAGAGGAATCACGAGGGTCCCGCCCACATCCAGAGGAGCCCCGTTTCCGCCTCGTAGCTCGAGATGAGGGATCCTTTCCCTGCTTCGTCGGGAAAGAGTTCCCGGCGTTCCCGTCGCATCTCAAGAGGAGGCCCTCTCAACAGGAACGGCGAGAGGAACTCCAGGGTCGTGCCACCATTCCAAGAGTCCCCCAGATGTCTCAGTCCATTCCGGAGGAACCTCTTTTCCCTTCACCGGCTCGTCTTTCACGCCGAGGATCGACTCACACCAAGGTGGCACGTGGCACAGCCCTGTGGGAAAGCCTCGTGGGAAAGCCTCGAGGGACAGCCTCGAGGGAAAGCCACAGATCCCTTGATCCACGTGACAGGAAGCGTGACACTACTGCTGCAGCTCGGGAGGAAAGCGCACGTGCATGCCCCCACTCGAGACGAGGCCTGACTCCCCTGGGGAGACTCAGAAGCACCCCAAGATCCATAGCAACACTGGAGAGGAATCCTCAGGTTCCGGCCCCGACTCCACACAAGGACAGAGGCCCCGGCATGGACGGGAGAGGAATCCCGAGAGGTCCCCGAGCAACTCGCATGGGGACTGGCCTTTCCTGAGGCCACCAGAGCGGGTCCCTGAGGTCCCCGTCGTAACTCGAGAAGACCTGCCGCAACTCGAGAAAATCCGGGAGGTTCTCCCCTCCAGGCGAGATGAGGCCCATTTCCGCTGAGGCGTCTCGAGGCTGATCACAGCTCCCCTCTGGAACTTCGAAAGGGTCCTTCACACCCTTGGTGCAAATCAAGAAGTTCCCCGACATACCCGTCTCCACTCGAGAGGAATCACGAGGGTCCCGCCCACATCCAGAGGAGCCCCGTTTCCGCCTCGTAGCTCGAGATGAGGGATCCTTTCCCTGCTTCGTCAGGAAAGAGTTCCCGGCGTTCCCGTCGCATCTCAAGTGGAGGCCCTCTCAACAGGAACGGCGAGAGGAACTCCAGGGTCGTGCCACCATTCCACAAGTCCCCCAGATGTCTCAGTCCATTCCAGAGGAACCTCTTTTCCCTTCACCGGCTCGTCTTTCACGCCGAGGATCGACTCACACCAAGGTGGCACGTGGCACAGCCTTGTGGGAAAGCCTCGTGGGAAAGCCTCTAGGGAAAGCCACAGATCCCTTGATCCACGTGACAGGAAGCGTGACACTACTGCTGCAGCTCGGGAGGAAAGCGCACGTGCATGCCCCCACTCGAGACGTGGCCTGACTCCCCTTGGGAGACTCAGAAGCACCCCAAGATCCATGGCAACACTGGAGAGGAATCCTCAGGTTCCGGCCCCGAATCCACACAAGGACTGAGGCCCCGGCATGGACGGGAGAGGGATCCCGAGAGGTCCCCTAGCAACTCGCATGGGGACTGGCCTTTCCTGAGGCCACCAGAGCGGGTCCCTGAGGTCCCCGTCGTAACTCGAGAAGACCTGCCGCAACTCGAGAAAATCCAGGAGGTTCTCCCCTCCAGGCGAGATGAGGACCATTTCGGCTGAGGCGTCTCGAGGCTGATCACAACTCACCTCTGGAACTTCGAAAGGGTCCTTCACACACTTGGTGCAAATCACGAAGGTCCTGCCCACATCCAGAGGAGCCCCGTTTCCGCCTCGTAGCTCGAGATGAGGGATCCTTTCCCTGCTTCGTCGGGAACGAGTTCCCGGCGTTCCCGTCGCATCTCAAGAGGAGGCCCTCTCAACAGGAACGGCGAGAGGAACTCCAGGGTCGTGCCACCATACCAAGAGTCCCCCAGAGGTCTCAGTCCATTCCAGAGGAACCTCTTTTCCCTTCACCGGCTCGTCTTTCACGCCGAGGATCGACTCACACTAAGGTGGCACTTGGCACAGCCCTGTGGGTAAGCCTCGTGGGAAAGCCTCGAGGGACAGCCTCGAGGGAAAGCCACAGATCCCTTGATCCACGTGACAGGAAGCGTGACACTACTGCTGCAGCTCGGAGGAAAGCGCACGTGCATGCCCCCACTCGAGGCGAGGCCTGACTCCCCTGGGGAGACTCAGAAGCACCCGAAGATCCATGGCAACACTGGAGAGGAATCCTCAGGTTCCGGCCCCGACTCCACACAAGGACTGAGGCCCCGGCATGGACGGGAGAGGGATCCCGAGAGGTCCCCTAGCAACTCGCATGGGGACTGGCCTTTCCTGAGGCCACCAGAGCGGGTCCCTGATGTCCCCGTCGTAACTCGAGAAGACCTGCCGCAACTCGAGAAAATCCAGGAGGTTCTCCCCTCCAGGCGAGATGAGGCCCATTTCTGCTGAGGCGTCTCGAGGCTGATCACACCTCACCTCTGGAACTTCGAAAGGGTCCTTCACACCCTTGGTGCAAATCAAGAAGTTCCCCGACCTAGCCGTCTCCACTCGAGAGGAATCACGAGGGTCCTGCCCACATCCAGAGGAGCCCCGTTTCCGCCTCGAAGCTCGAGATGAGGGATCCTTTCCCTGCTTCGTCGGGAAAGAGTTCCCGGCGTTCCCGTCGCATCTCAAGAGGAGGCCGTCTCAACAGGAACGGCGAGAGGAACTCCAGGGTCGTGCCACCATTCCAAGAGTCCCCCAGATGTCTCAGTCCATTCCAGAGGAACCTCTTTTCCCTTCACCGGCTCGTTTTTCACGCCGAGGATCGACTCACACCAAGGTGGCACGTGGCACAGCCCTGTGGGAAAGCCTCGTGGGAAAGCCTCGAGGGACAGCCTCGAGGGAAAGCCACAGATCCCTTGATCCACGTGACAGGAAGCGTGACACTACTGCTGCAGCTCGGGAGGAAAGCGCACGTGCATGCCCCCACTCGAGACGAGGCCTGACTCCCCTGGGGAGACTCAGAAGCACCCCAAGATCCATGGCAACACTGGAGAGGAATCCTCAGGTTCCGGCCCCGACTCCACACAAGGACTGAGGCCCCGGCATGGACGGGAGAGGAATTCCGAGAGGTCCCCTAGCAACTCGCATGGGGACTGGCCTTTCCTGAGGACACCAGAGCGGGTCCCTGAGGTCCCCGTCGTAACTCGAGAAGACCTGCCGCAACTCGAGAAAATCCAGGAGGTTCTCCCCTCCAGGCGAGATGAGGCCCATTTCCGTTGTGGCGACTCGAGGCTGATCACACCTCACCTCTGGAACTTCGAAAGGGTCCTTCACACCCTTGGAGCAAATCAAGAAGTTCCCCGACCTAGCCGTCTCCACTCGAGAGGAATCACGAGGGTCCCGCCCACATCCAGAGGAGCCCCGTTTCCGCCTCGTAGCTCGAGATGAGGGATCCTTTCCCTGCTTCGTCGGGAAAGAGTTCCCGGCGTTCCCGTCGCATCTCAAGAGGAGGCCCTCTCAACAGGAACGGCGAGAGGAACTCCAGGGTCGTGCCACCATTCCAAGAGTCCCCCAGATGTCTCAGTCCATTCCAGAGGAACCTCTTTTCCCTTCACCGGCTCGTCTTTCACGCCGAGGATCGACTCACACCAAGGTGGCACGTGGCACAGCCCTGTGGGAAAGCCTCGTGGGAAAGCCTCGAGGGACAGCCTCGAGGGAAAGCCACAGATCCCTTGATCCACGTGACAGGAAGCGTGACACTACTGCTGCAGCTCGGGAGGAAAGCGCACGTGCATGCCCCCACTCGAGACGAGGCCTGACTCCCCTGGGGAGACTCAGAAGCACCCCAAGATCCATGGCAACACTGGAGAGGAATCCTCAGGTTCCGGCCCCGACTCCACACAAGGACTGAGGCCCCGGCATGGACGGGAGAGGAATCCCGAGAGGTCCCCTAAAACTCGCATGGGGACTGGCCTTTCCTGAGGCCACCAGAGCGGGTCCCTGAGGTCCCCGTCGTAACTCGAGAAGACCTGCCGCAACTCGAGAAAATCCGGGAGGTTCTCCCCTCCAGGCGAGATGAGGCCCATTTCCGCTGAGGCGTCTCGAGGCTGATCACAGCTCCCCTCTGGAACTTCGAAAGGCTCCTTCACACCCTTGGTGCAAATCAAGAAGTTCCCCGACCTAGCCGTCTCCACTCGAGAGGAATCACGAGGGTCCCGCCCACATCCAGAGGAGCCCCGTTTCCGCCTCGTAGCTCGAGATGAGGGATCCTTTCCCTGCTTCGTCGGGAAAGAGTTCCCGGCTTTCCCGTCGCATCTCAAGAGGAGGCCCTCTCAACAGGAACGGCGAGAGGAACTCCAGGGTCGTGCCACCATTCCAAGAGTCCCCCAGATGTCTCAGTCCATTCCAGAGGAACCTCTTTTCCCTTCACCGGCTCGTCTTTCACGCCGAGGATCGACTCACACCAAGGTGGCACTTGGCACAGCCTTGTGGGTAAGCCTCGTGGGAAAGCCTCGAGGGACAGCCTCGAGGGAAAGCCACAGATCCCTTGATCCACGTGACAGGAAGCGTGACACTACTGCTGCAGCTCGGGAGGAAAGCGCACGTGCATGCCCCCACTCGAGACGAGGCCTGACTCCCCTGGGGAGACTCAGAAGCACCCCAAGATCCATGGCAACACTGGAGAGGAATCCTCAGGTTCCGGCCCCGACTCCACACAAGGACAGAGGCCCCGGCATGGACGGGAGAGGAATCCCGAGAGGTCCCCGAGCAACTCGCACGGGGACTGGCCTTTCCTGAGGCCACCAGAGCGGGTCCCTGAGGTCCCCGTCGTAACTCGAGAAGACCTGCCGCAACTCGAGAAAATCCGGGAGGTTCTCCCCTCCAGGCGAGATGAGGCCCATTTCCGCTGAGGCGTCTCGAGGCTGATCACAGCTCCCCTCTGGAACTTCGAAAGGGTCCTTCACACCCTTGGTGCAAATCAAGAAGTTCCCCGACATACCCCTCTCCACTCGAGAGGAATCACGAGGGTCCCGCCCACATCCAGAGGAGCCCCGTTTCCGCCTCGTAGCTCGAGATGAGGGATCCTTTCCCTGCTTCGTCAGGAAAGAGTTCCCGGCGTTCCCGTCGCATCTCAAGTGGAGGCCCTCTCAACAGGAACGGCGAGAGGAACTCCAGGGTCGTGCCACCATTCCACGAGTCCCCCAGATGTCTCAGTCCATTCCAGAGGAACCTCTTTTCCCTTCACCGGCTCGTCTTTCACGCCGAGGATCGACTCACACCAAGGTGGCACGTGGCACAGCCTTGTGGGAAAGCCTCGTGGGAAAGCCTCTAGGGAAAGCCACAGATCCCTTGATCCACGTGACAGGAAGCGTGACACTACTGCTGCAGCTCGGGAGGAAAGCGCACGTGCATGCCCCCACTCGAGACGAGGCCTGACTCCCCTTGGGAGACTCAGAAGCACCCCAAGATCCATGGCAACACTGGAGAGGAATCCTCAGGTTCCGGCCCCGAATCCACACAAGGACTGAGGCCCCGGCATGGACGGGAGAGGGATCCCGAGAGGTCCCCTAGCAACTCGCATGGGGACTGGCCTTTCCTGAGGCCACCAGAGCGGGTCCCTGAGGTCCCCGTCGTAACTCGAGAAGACCTGCCGCAACTCGAGAAAATCCAGGAGGTGCTCCCCTCCAGGCGAGATGAGGCCCATTTCCGCTGAGGCGTCTCGAGGCTGATCACACCTCACCTCTGGAACTTCGAAAGGGTCCTTCACACCCTTGGTGCAAATCAAGAAGTTCCCCGACATACCCGTCTCCACTCGAGAGGAATCACGAGGGTCCCGCCCACATCCAGAGGAGCCCCGTTTCCGCCTCGTAGCTCGAGATGAGGGATCCTTTCCCTGCTTCGTCGGGAAAGAGTTCCCGGCGTTCCCGTCGCATCTCAAGAGGAGGCCCTCTCAACAGGAACGGCGAGAGGAACTCCAGGGTCGTGCCACCATTCCAAGAGTCCCCCAGATGTCTCAGTCCATTCCAGAGGAACCTCTTTTCCCTTCACCGGCTCGTCTTTCACGCCGAGGATCGACTCACACCAAGGTGGCACGTGGCACAGCCCTGTGGGAAAGCCTCGTGGGAAAGCCTCGAGGGACAGCCTCGAGGGAAAGCCACAGATTCCTTGATCCACGTGACAGGAAGCGTGACACTACTGCTGCAGCTCGGGAGGAAAGCGCACGTGCATGCCCCCACTCGAGACGAGGCCTGACTCCCCTGGGGAGACTCAGAAGCACCCCAAGATCCATGGCAACACTGGAGAGGAATCCTCAGGTTCCGGCCCCGACTCCACACAAGGACTGAGGCCCCGGCATGGACGGGAGAGGAATCCCGAGAGGTCCCCTAAAACTCGCATGGGGACTGGCCTTTCCTGAGGCCACCAGAGCGGGTCCCTGAGGTCCCCGTCGTAACTCGAGAAGACCTGCCGCAACTCGAGAAAATCCGGGAGGTTCTCCCCTCCAGGCGAGATGAGGCCCATTTCCGCTGAGGCGTCTCGAGGCTGATCACAGCTCCCCTCTGGAACTTCGAAAGGCTCCTTCACACCCTTGGTGCAAATCAAGAAGTTCCCCGACCTAGCCGTCTCCACTCGAGAGGAATCACGACGGTCCCGCCCACATCCAGAGGAGCCCCGTTTCCGCCTCGTAGCTCGAGATGAGGGATCCTTTCCCTGCTTCGTCGGAAAAGAGTTCCCGGCTTTCCCGTCGCATCTCAAGAGGAGGCCCTCTCAACAGGAACGGCGAGAGGAACTCCAGGGTCGTGCCACCATTCCAAGAGTCCCCCAGATGTCTCAGTCCATTCCAGAGGAACCTCTTTTCCCTTCACCGGCTCGTCTTTCACGCCGAGGATCGACTCACACCAAGGTGGAACTTGGCACAGCCTTGTGGGTAAGCCTCGTGGGAAAGCCTCGAGGGACAGCCTCGAGGGAAAGCCACAGATCCCTTGATCCACGTGACAGGAAGCGTGACACTACTGCTGCAGCTCGGGAGGAAAGCGCACGTGCATGCCCCCACTCGAGACGAGGCCTGACTCCCCTGGGGAGACTCAGAAGCACCCCAAGATCCATGGCAACACTGGAGAGGAATCCTCAGGTTCCGGCCCCGACTCCACACAAGGACAGAGGCCCCGGCATGGACGGGAGAGGAATCCCGAGAGGTCCCCGAGCAACTCGCATGGGGACTGGCCTTTCCTGAGGCCACCAGAGCGGGTCCCTGAGGTCCCCGTCGTAACTCGAGAAGACCTGCCGCAACTCGAGAAAATCCGGGAGGTTCTCCCCTCCAGGCGAGATGAGGCCCATTTCCGCTGAGGCGTCTCGAGGCTGATCACAGCTCCCCTCTGGAACTTCGAAAGGCTCCTTCACACCCTTGGTGCAAATCAAGAAGTTCCCCGACCTAGCCGTCTCCACTCGAGAGGAATCACGACGGTCCCGCCCACATCCAGAGGAGCCCCGTTTCCGCCTCGTAGCTCGAGATGAGGGATCCTTTCCCTGCTTCGTCGGAAAAGAGTTCCCGGCTTTCCCGTCGCATCTCAAGAGGAGGCCCTCTCAACAGGAACGGCGAGAGGAACTCCAGGGTCGTGCCACCATTCCAAGAGTCCCCCAGATGTCTCAGTCCATTCCAGAGGAACCTCTTTTCCCTTCACCGGCTCGTCTTTCACGCCGAGGATCGACTCACACCAAGGTGGAACTTGGCACAGCCTTGTGGGTAAGCCTCGTGGGAAAGCCTCGAGGGACAGCCTCGAGGGAAAGCCACAGATCCCTTGATCCACGTGACAGGAAGCGTGACACTACTGCTGCAGCTCGGGAGGAAAGCGCACGTGCATGCCCCCACTCGAGACGAGGCCTGACTCCCCTGGGGAGACTCAGAAGCACCCCAAGATCCATGGCAACACTGGAGAGGAATCCTCAGGTTCCGGCCCCGACTCCACACAAGGACAGAGGCCCCGGCATGGACGGGAGAGGAATCCCGAGAGGTCCCCGAGCAACTCGCATGGGGACTGGCCTTTCCTGAGGCCACCAGAGCGGGTCCCTGAGGTCCCCGTCGTAACTCAAGAAGACCTGCCGCAACTCGAGAAAATCCGGGAGGTTCTCCCCTCCAGGCGAGATGAGGCCCATTTCCGCTGAGGCGTCTCGAGGCTGATCACAGCTCCCCTCTGGAACTTCGAAAGGGTCCTTCACACCCTTGGTGCAAATCAAGAAGTTGCCCGACATACCCGTCTCCACTCGAGAGGAATCACGAGGGTCCCGCCCACATCCAGAGGAGCCCCGTTTCCGCCTCGTAGCTCGAGATGAGGGATCCTTTCCCTGCTTCGTCAGGAAAGAGTTCCCGGCGTTCCCGTCGCATCTCAAGTGGAGGCCCTCTCAACAGGAACGGCGAGAGGAACTCCAGGGTCGTGCCACCATTCCACGAGTCCTCCAGATGTCTCAGTCCATTCCAGAGGAACCTCTTTTCCCTTCACCGGCTCGTCTTTCACGCCGAGGATCGACTCACACCAAGGTGGCACGTGGCACAGCCTTGTGGGAAAGCCTCGTGGGAAAGCCTCTAGGGAAAGCCACAGATCCCTTGATCCACGTGACAGGAAGCGTGACACTACTGCTGCAGCTCGGGAGGAAAGCGCACGTGCATGCCCCCACTCGAGACGTGGCCTGACTCCCCTTGGGAGACTCAGAAGCACCCCAAGATCCATGGCAACACTGGAGAGGAATCCTCAGGTTCCGGCCCCGAATCCACACAAGGACTGAGGCCCCGGCATGGACGGGAGAGGGATCCCGAGAGGTCCCCTAGCAACTCGCATGGGGACTGGCCTTTCCTGAGGCCACCAGAGCGAGTCCCTGAGGTCCCCGTCGTAACTCGAGAAGACCTGCCGCAACTCGAGAAAATCCAGGAGGTTCTCCCCTCCAGGCGAGATGAGGACCATTTCCGCTGAGGCGTCTCGAGGCTGATCACAACTCACCTCTGGAACTTCGAAAGGGTCCTTCACACACTTGGTGCAAATCACGAAGGTCCTGCCCAAATCCAGAGGAGCCCCGTTTCCGCCTCGTAGCTCGAGATGAGGGATCCTTTCCCTGCTTCGTCGGGAACGAGTTCCCGGCGTTCCCGTCGCATCTCAAGAGGAGGCCCTCTCAACAGGAACGGCGAGAGGAACTCCAGGGTCGTGCCACCATACCAAGAGTCCCCCAGAGGTCTCAGTCCATTCCAGAGGAACCTCTTTTCCCTTCACCGGCTCGTCTTTCACGCCGAGGATCGACTCACACTAAGGTGGCACTTGGCAGAGCCCTGTGGGTAAGCCTCGTGGGAAAGCATCGAGGGACAGCCTCGAGGGAAAGCCACAGATCCCTTGATCCACGTGACAGGAAGCGTGACACTACTGCTGCAGCTCGGGAGGAAAGCGCACGTGCATGCCCCCACTCGAGGCGAGGCCTGACTCCCCTGGGGAGACTCAGAAGCACCCGAAGATCCATGGCAACACTGGAGAGGAATCCTCAGGTTCCGGCCCCGACTCCACACAAGGACTGAGGCCCCGGCATGGACGGGAGAGGGATCCCGAGAGGTCCCCTAGCAACTCGCATGGGGACTGGCCTTTCCTGAGGCCACCAGAGCGGGTCCCTGAGGTCCCAGTCGTAACTCGAGAAGACCTGCCGCAACTCGAGAAAATCCAGGAGGTTCTCCCCTCCAGGCGAGATGAGGCCCATTTCTGCTGAGGCGTCTCGAGGCTGATCACACCTCACCTCTGTACTTCGAAAGGGTCCTTCACACCCTTGGTGCAAATCAAGAAGTTCCCCGACATACCCGTCTCCACTCGAGAGGAATCACGAGGGTCCTGCCCACATCCAGAGGAGCCCCGTTTCCGCCTCGAAGCTCGAGATGAGGGATCCTTTCCCTGCTTCGTCGGGAAAGAGTTCCCGGCGTTCCCGTCGCATCTCAAGAGGAGGCCCTCTCAACAGGAACGGCGAGAGGAACTCCAGGGTCGTGCCACCATTCCAAGAGTCCCCCAGATGTCTCAGTCCATTCCAGAGGAACCTCTTTTCCCTTCACCGGCTCGTCTTTCACGCCGAGGATCGACTCACACCAAGGTGGCACGTGGCACAGCCCTGTGGGAAAGCCTCGTGGGAAAGCCTCGAGGGACAGCCTCGAGGGAAAGCCACAGATCCCTTGATCCACGTGACAGGAAGCGTGACACTACTGCTGCAGCTCGGGAGGAAAGCGCACGTGCATGCCCCCACTCGAGACGAGGCCTGACTCCCCTGGGGAGACTCAGAAGCACCCCAAGATCCATGGCAACACTGGAGAGGAATCCTCAGGTTCCGGCCCCGACTCCACACAAGGACTGAGGCCCCGGCATGGACGGGAGAGGAATTCCGAGAGGTCCCCTAGCAACTCGCATGGGGACTGGCCTTTCCTGAGGACACCAGAGCGGGTCCCTGAGGTCCCCGTCGTAACTCGAGAAGACCTGCCGCAACTCGAGAAAATCCGGGAGGTTCTCCCCTCCAGGCGAGATGAGGCCCATTTCCGCTGAGGCGTCTCGAGGCTGATCACAGCTCCCCTCTGGAACTTCGAAAGGCTCCTTCACACCCTTGGTGCAAATCAAGAAGTTCCCCGACCTAGCCGTCTCCACTCGAGAGCAATCACGAAGGTCCCGCCCACATCCAGAGGAGCCCCGTTTCCGCCTCGTAGCTCGAGATGAGGGATCCTTTCCCTGCTTCGTCGGGAACGAGTTCCCGGCGTTCCCGTCGCATCTCAAGAGGAGGCCCTCTCAACAGGAACGGCGAGAGGAACTCCAGGGTCGTGCCACCATACCAAGAGTCCCCCAGAGGTCTCAGTCCATTCCAGAGGAACCTCTTTTCCCTTCACCGGCTCGTCTTTCACGCCGAGGATCGACTCACACTAAGGTGGCACTTGGCACAGCCCTGTGGGTAAGCCTCGTGGGAAAGCCTCGAGGGACAGCCTCGAGGGAAAGCCACAGATCCCTTGATCCACGTGACAGGAAGCGTGACACTACTGCTGCAGCTCGGAGGAAAGCGCACGTGCATGCCCCCACTCGAGGCGAGGCCTGACTCCCCTGGGGAGACTCAGAAGCACCCCAAGATCCATGGCAACACTGGAGAGGAATCCTCAGGTTCCGGCCCTGACTCCACACAAGGACTGAGGCCCCGGCATGGACGGGAGAGGGATCCCGAGAGGTCTCCTAGCAACTCGCATGGGGACTGGCCTTTCCTGAGGCCACCAGAGCGGGTCCCTGAGGTCCCCGTCATAACTCGAGAAGACCTGCCGCAACTCGAGAAAATCCAGGAGGTTCTCCCCTTCAGGCGAGATGAGGCCCATTTCCGCTGAGGCGTCTCGAGGCTGATCACACCTCACCTCTGGAACTTCGAAAGGGAGCTTCACACCCTTGGTGCAAATCAAGAAGTTGCCCGACATACCCGTCTCCACTCGAGAGGAATCACGAGGCTCCCGCCCACATCCAGAGGAGCCCCGTTTCCGCCTCGTAGCTCGAGATGAGGGATCCTTTCCCTGCTTCGTCGTGAACGAGTTCCCGGCGTTCCCGTCGCATCTCAAGAGGAGGCCCTCTCAACAGGAACGGCGAGAGGAACTCCAGGGTCGTGCCACCATTCCAAGAGTCCCCCAGATGTCTCAGTCCATTCCAGAGGAACCTCTTTTCCCTTCACCGGCTCGTCTTTCACGACGAGGATCGACTCACACCAAGGTGGCACTTGGGACAGCCCTGTGGGAAAGCCTCGTGGGAAAGCCTCGAGGGACAGCCTCGAGGGAAAGCCACAGATCCCTTGATCCACGTGACAGGAAGCGTGACACTACTGCTGCAGCTCGGGAGGAAAGCCCACGTGCATGCCCCCACTGGAGACGAGGCCTGACTCCCATGGGGAGACTCAGATGCACCCCAAGATCCATGGCAACACTGGAGAGGAATCCTCAGGTTCCGGCCCCGACTCCACACAAGGCCTGAGGCCCCGGCATGGACGGGAGAGGGATCCCGAGAGGTCCCCGAGCAACTCGCATGGGGACTGGCCTTTCCTGAGGCCTCCAGAGCGGGTCCCTGAGGTCCCCGTCGTAACTCAAGAAGACCTGCCGCAACTCGAGAAAATCCAGGAGGTTCTCCCCTCCAGGCGAGATGAGGCCCATTTCCGCTGAGGCGTCTCGAGGCTGATCACACCCCACCTCTGGAACTTCGAAAGGCTCCTTCACACCCTTGGTGCAAATCAAGAAGTTCCCCGACCTAGCCGTCTCCACTCGAGAGGAATCACGAGGGTCCCGCCCACATCCAGAGGAGCCCCGTTTCCGACTCGTAGCTCGAGATGAGGGATCCTTTCCCTGCTTCGTCGGGAACGAGTTCCCGGCGTTCCCGTCGCATCTCAAGAGGAGGCCCTCTCAACAGGAACGGCGAGAGGAACTCCAGGGTCGAGCCAGAGTTCCAAGAGTCCCCCAGATGTCTCAGTCCATTCCAGAGGAACCTCTTTTCCCTTCACCGGCTCGTCTTTCACGCCGAGGATCGACTCACACCAAGGTGGCACGTGGCACAGCCCTGTGGGAAAGCCTCGTGGGAAAGCCTCGAGGGACAGCCTCGAGGGAAAGCCACAGATCCCTTGATCCACGTGACAGGAAGCGTGACACTACTGCTGCAGCTCGGGAGGAAAGCGCACGTGCATGCCCCCACTCGAGACGAGGCCTGACTCCCCTGGGGAGACTCAGAAGCACCCCAAGATCCATGGCAACACTGGAGAGGAATCCTCAGGTTCCGGCCCCGACTCCACACAAGGACTGAGGCCCCGGCATGGACGGGAGAGGAATCCCGAGAGGTCCCCTCGCAACTCGCATGGGGACTGGCCTTTCCTGAGGCCACCAGAGCGGGTCCCTGAGGTCCCCGTCGTAACTCGAGAAGACCTGCCGCAACTCGAGAAAATCCAGGAGGTTCTCCCCTCCAGGCGAGATGAGGCCCATTTCCGCTGAGGCGTCTCGAGGCTGATCACACCTCCCCTCTGGAACTTCGAAAGGGTCCTTCACACCCTTGGTGCAAATCAAGAAGTTCCCCGACATACCCGTCTCCACTCGAGAGGAATCACGAGGGTCCCGCCCACATCCAGAGGAGCCCCGTTTCCGCCTCGTAGCTCGAGATGAGGGATCCTTTCCCTGCTTCGTCGGGAAAGAGTTCCCGGCGTTCCCATCGCATCTCAAGACGAGGCCCTCTCAACAGGAACGGCGAGAGGAACTCCAGGGTCGTGCCACCATTCCAAGAGTCCCCCAGATGTCTCAGTCCATTCCAGAGGAACCTCTTTTCCCTTCACCGGCTCGTCTTTCACGCCGAGGATCGACTCACACCAAGGTGGCACGTGGCACAGCCCTGTGGGTAAGCCTCGTGGGAAAGCCTCAAGGGACAGCCTCGAGGGAAAGCCACAGATCCCTTGATCCACGTGACAGGAAGCGTGACACTACTGCTGCAGCTCGGGAGGAAAGCGCACGTGCATGCCCCCACTCGAGACGAGGCCTGACTCCCCTGGGGAGACTCAGAAGCACCCCAAGATCCATGGCAACACTGGAGAGGAATCCTCAGGTTCCGGCCCCGACTCCACACAAGGACTGAGGCCCCGGCATGGACCGGAGAGGAATCCCGAGAGGTCCCCTCGCAACTCGCATGGGGACTGGCCTTTCCTGAGGACACCAGAGCGGGTCCCTGAGGTCCCCGTCGTAACTCGAGAAGACCTGCCGCAACTCGAGAAAATCCAGGAGGTTCTCCCCTCCAGGCGAGATGAGGCCCATTTCCGCTGAGGCGTCTCGAGGCTGACCACACCTCCCCTCTGGAACTTCGAAAGGGTCCTTCACACCCTTGGTGCAAATCAAGAAGTTCCCCGACATACCCGTCTCCACTCGAGAGGAATCACGAGGGTCCCGCCCACATCCAGAGGAGCCCCGTTTCCGCCTCGTAGCTCGAGATGAGGGATCCTTTCCCTGCTTCGTCGGAAAGAGTTCCCGGCGTTCCCGTCGCATCTCAAGAGGAGGCCCTCTCAACAGGAACGGCGAGAGGAACTCCAGGGTCGTGCCACCATTCCAAGAGTCCCCCAGATGTCTCAGTCCATTCCAGAGGAACCTCTTTTCCCTTCACCGGCTCGTCTTTCACGCCGAGGATCGACTCACCCCAAGGTGGCACGTGGCACAGCCCTGTGGGAAAGCCTCGTGGGAAAGCCTCGAGGGACAGCCTCGAGGGAAAGCCACAGATCCCTTGATCCACGTGACAGGAAGCGTGACACTACTGCTCCAGCTCTGGAGGAAAGCGCACGTGCATGCCCCCACTCGAGACGAGGCCTGACTCCCCTGGGGAGACTCAAAAGCACCCCAAGATCCATGGCAACACTGGAGAGGAATCCTCAGGTTCCGACCCCGACTCCACACAAGGACTGAGGCCCCGGCATGGACGGGAGAGGAATCCCGAGAGGGCCCCTCGCAACTCGCATGGGGACTGGCCTTTCCTGAGGCCACCAGAGCGGGTCCCTGAGGTCCCCGTCGTAACTCGAGAAGACCTGCCGCAACTCGAGAAAATCCAGGAGGTGCTCCCCTCCAGGCGAGATGAGGCCCATTTCCGCTGAGGCGTCTCGAGGCTGATCACACCTCACCTCTGGAACTTTGAAAGGCTCCTTCACACCCTTGCTGCAAATCAAGAAGTTCCCCGACATACCCGTCTCCACTCGAGAGGAATCACGAGGGTCCCGCCCACATCCAGAGGAGCCCCGTTTCCGCCTCGTAGCTCGAGATGAGGGATCCTTACCCTGCTTCGTCAAGAAAGATTTCCCGGCGTTCCCGTCGCATCTCAAGAGGAGGCCCTCTCAACAGGAACGGCGAGAGGAACTCCAGGGTCGAGCCAGAGTTCCAAGAGTCCCCCAGATGTCTCAGTCCATTCCAGAGGAACCTCTTTTCCCTTCACCGGCTCGTCTTTCACGCCGAGGATCGACTCACACCAAGGTGGCACGTGGCACAGCCCTGTGGGAAAGCCTCGTGGGAAAGCCTCGAGGGACAGCCTCGAGGGAAAGCCACAGATCCCTTGATCCACGTGACAGGAAGCGTGACACTACTGCTGCATCTCGGGAGGAAAGCGCACGTGCATGCCCCCACTCGAGACGAGGCCTGACTCCCCTGGGGAGACTCAGAAGCACCCCAAGATCCATGGCAACACTGGAGAGGAATCCTCAGGTTCCGGCCCCGAATCCACACAAGGACTGAGGCCCCGGCATGGACGGGAGAGGAATCCCGAGAGGTCCCCGAGCAACTCGCATGGGGACTGGCCATTCCTGAGGCCACCAGAGCGGGTCCCTGAGGTCCCCGTCGTAACTCGAGAAGACCTGCCGCAACTCGAGAAAATCCGGGAGGTTCTCCCCTCCAGGCGAGATGAGGCCAATTTCCGCTGAGGCGTCTCGAGGCTGATCACAGCTCCCCTCTGGAATTTCGAAAGGCTCCTTCACACCCTTGGTGCAAATCAAGAAGTTCCCCGACATACCCGTCTCCACTCGAGAGGAATCACGACGGTCCCGCCCACATCCAGAGGAGCCCCGTTTCCGCCTCGTAGCTCGAGATGAGGGATCCTTTCCCTGCTTCGTCGGGAAAGAGTTCCCGGCGTTCCCGTCGCATCTCAAGAGGAGGCCCTCTCAACAGGAACGGCGAGAGGAACTCCAGGGTCGTGCCACCATTCCAAGAGTCCCCCAGATGTCTCAGTCCATTCCAGAGGAACCTCTTTTCCCTTCACCGGCTCGTCTTTCACGCCGAGGATCGACTCACCCCAAGGTGGCACGTGGCACAGCCCTGTGGGAAAGCCTCGTGGGAAAGCCTCGAGGGACAGCCTCGAGGGAAAGCCACAGATCCCTTGATCCACGTGACAGGAAGCGTGACACTACTGCTCCAGCTCGGGAGGAAAGCGCACGTGCATGCCCCCACACGAGACGAGGCCTGACTCCCCTGGGGAGACTCAGAAGCACCCCAAGATCCATGGCAACACTGGAGAGGAATCCTCAGGTTCCGGCCCCGACTCCACACAAGGACTGAGGCCCCGGCATGGACGGGAGAGGAATCCCGAGAGGGCCCCTCGCAACTCGCATGGGGACTGGCCTTTCCTGAGGCCACCAGAGCGGGTCCCTGAGGTCCCCGTCGTAACTCGAGAAGACCTGCCGCAACTCGAGAAAATCCAGGAGGTTCTCCCCTCCAGGCGAGATGAGGCCCATTTCCGCTGAGGCGTCTCGAGGCTGACCACACCTCCCCTCTGGAACTTCGAAAGGGTCCTTCACACCCTTGGTGCAAATCAAGAAGTTCCCCGACATACCCGTCTCCACTCGAGAGGAATCACGACGGTCCCCGCCCACATCCAGAGGAGCCCCGTTCCGCCTCGTAGCTCGAGATGAGGGATCCTTTCCCTGCTTCGTCGGGAAAGAGTTCCCGGCGTTCCCGTCGCATCTCAAGAGGAGGCCCTCTCAACAGGAACGGCGAGAGGAACTCCAGGGTCGTGCCACCATTCCAAGAGTCCCCCAGATGTCTCAGTCCATTCCAGAGGAACCTCTTTTCCCTTCACCGGCTCGTCTTTCACGCCGAGGATCGACTCACACCAAGGTGGCACGTGGCACAGCCCTGTGGGAAAGCCTCGTGGGAAAGCTTCGAGGGACAGCCTCGAGGGAAAGCCACAGATCCCTTGATCCACGTGACAGGAAGCGTGACACTACTGCTCCAGCTCTGGAGGAAAGCGCACGTGCATGCCCCCACTCGAGACGAGGCCTGACTCCCCTGGGGAGACTCAGAAGCACCCCAAGATCCATGGCAACACTGGAGAGGAATCCTCAGGTTCCGACCCCGACTCCACACAAGGACTGAGGCCCCGGCATGGACGGGAGAGGAATCCCGAGAGGGCCCCTCGCAACTCGCATGGGGACTGGCCTTTCCTGAGGCCACCAGAGCGAGTCCCTGAGGTCCCCCGTCGTAACTCGAGAAGACCTGCCGCAACTCGAGAAAATCCAGGAGGTTCTCCCCTCCAGGCGAGATGAGGCCCATTTCCGCTGAGGCGTCTCGAGGCTGATCACACCTCACCTCTGGAACTTTGAAAGGCTCCTTCACACCCTTGCTGCAAATCAAGAAGTTCCCCGACATACCCGTCTCCACTCGAGAGGAATCACGAGGGTCCCGCCCACATCCAGAGGAGCCCCCGTTTCCGCCTCGTAGCTCGAGATGAGGGATCCTTACCCTGCTTCGTCAGGAAAGATTTCCCGGCGTTCCCGTCGCATCTCAAGAGGAGGCCCTCTCAACAGGAACGGCGAGAGGAACTCCAGGGTCGAGCCAGAATTCCAAGAGTCCCCCAGATGTCTCAGTCCATTGCAGAGGAACCTCTTTTCCCTTCACCGACTCGTCTTTCACGCCGAGGATCGACTCACACCAAGGTGGCACGTGGCACAGCCCTGTGGGAAAGCCTCGTGGGAAAGCCTCGAGGGACAGCCTCGAGGGAAAGCCACAGATCCCTTGATCCACGTGACAGGCAGCGTGACACTACTGCTGCAGCTCGGGAGGAAAGCGCACGTGCATGCCCCCACTCGAGACGAGGCCTGACTCCCCTGGGGAGACTCAGAAGCACCCCAAGATCCATGGCAACACTGGAGAGGAATCCTCAGGTTCCGGCCCCGACTCCACACAAGGCCTGAGGCCCCGGCATGGACCGGAGAGGAATCCCGAGAGGGCCCCTCGCAACTCGCATGGGGACTGGCCTTTCCTGAGGCCACCAGAGCGGGTCCCTGAGGTCCCCGTCGTAACTCGAGAAGACCTGCCGCAACTCGAGAAAATCCGGGAGGTTCTCCCCTCCAGGCGAGATGAGGCCCATTTCCGCTGAGGCGTCTCGAGGCTGATCACAGCTCCCCTCTGGAACTTCGAAAGGCTCCTTCACACCCTTGGTGCAAATCAAGAAGTTCCCCGACCTAGCCGTCTCCACTCGAGAGGAATCACGACGGTCGCCCACATTCAGAGGAGCCCCGTTTCCGCCTCGTAGCTCGAGATGAGGGATCCTTTCCCTGCTTCGTCGGGAAAGAGTTCCCGGCGTTCCCGTCGCATCTCAAGAGGAGGCCCTCTCAACAGGAACGGCGAGAGGAACTCCAGGGTCGTGCCACCATTCCAAGAGTCCCCCAGATGTCTCAGTCCATTCCAGAGGAACCTCTTTTCCCTTCACCGGCTCGTCTTTCACGCCGAGGATCGACTCACACCAAGGTGGCACGTGGCACAGCCCTGTGGGAAAGCCTCGTGGGAAAGCCTCGAGGGACAGCCTCGAGGGAAAGCCACAGAACCCTTGATCCACGTGACAGGAAGCGTGACACTACTGCTCCAGCTCTGGAGGAAAGCGCACGTGCATGCCCCCACTCGAGACGAGGCCTGACTCCCCTGGGGAGACTCAGAAGCACCCCAAGATCCATGGCAACACTGGAGAGGAATCCTCAGGTTCCGACCCCGACTCCACACAAGGACTGAGGCCCCGGCATGGACGGGAGAGGAATCCCGAGAGGGCCCCTCGCAACTCGCATGGGGACTGGCCTTTCCTGAGGCCACCAGAGCGGGTCCCTGAGGTCCCCGTCGTAACTCGAGAAGACCTGCCGCAACTCGAGAAAATCCAGGAGGTGCTCCCCTCCAGGCGAGATGAGGCCCATTTCCGCTGAGGCGTCTCGAGGCTGATCACACCTCACCTCTGGAACTTTGAAAGGCTCCTTCACACCCTTGCTGCAAATCAAGAAGTTCCCCGACATACCCGTCTCCACTCGAGAGGAATCACGAGGGTCCCGCCCACATCCAGAGGAGCCCCGTTTCCGCCTCGTAGCTCGAGATGAGGGATCCTTACCCTGCTTCGTCAGGAAAGATTTCCCGGCGTTCCCGTCGCATCTCAAGAGGAGGCCCTCTCAACAGGAACGGCGAGAGGAACTCCAGGGTCGAGCCAGAGTTCCAAGAGTCCCCCAGATGTCTCAGTCCATTCCAGAGGAACCTCTTTTCCCTTCACCGGCTCGTCTTTCACGCCGAGGATCGACTCACACCAAGGTGGCACGTGGCACAGCCCTGTGGGAAAGCCTCGTGGGAAAGCTTCGAGGGACAGCCTCGAGGGAAAGCCACAGATCCCTTGATCCACGTGACAGGAAGCGTGACACTACTGCTCCAGCTCTGGAGGAAAGCGCACGTGCATGCCCCCACTCGAGACGAGGCCTGACTCCCCTGGGGAGACTCAGAAGCACCCCAAGATCCATGGCAACACTGGAGAGGAATCCTCAGGTTCCGACCCCGACTCCACACAAGGACTGAGGCCCCGGCATGGACGGGAGAGGAATCCCGAGAGGGCCCCTCGCAACTCGCATGGGGACTGGCCTTTCCTGAGGCCACCAGAGCGAGTCCCTGAGGTCCCCGTCGTAACTCGAGAAGACCTGCCGCAACTCGAGAAAATCCAGGAGGTTCTCCCCTCCAGGCGAGATGAGGCCCATTTCCGCTGAGGCGTCTCGAGGCTGATCACACCTCACCTCTGGAACTTTGAAAGGCTCCTTCACACCCTTGCTGCAAATCAAGAAGTTCCCCGACATACCCGTCTCCACTCGAGAGGAATCACGAGGGTCCCGCCCACATCCAGAGGAGCCCCGTTTCCGCCTCGTAGCTCGAGATGAGGGATCCTTACCCTGCTTCGTCAGGAAAGATTTCCCGGCGTTCCCGTCGCATCTCAAGAGGAGGCCCTCTCAACAGGAACGGCGAGAGGAACTCCAGGGTCGAGCCAGAATTCCAAGAGTCCCCCAGATGTCTCAGTCCATTGCAGAGGAACCTCTTTTCCCTTCACCGACTCGTCTTTCACGCCGAGGATCGACTCACACCAAGGTGGCACGTGGCACAGCCCTGTGGGAAAGCCTCGTGGGAAAGCCTCGAGGGACAGCCTCGAGGGAAAGCCACAGATCCCTTGATCCACGTGACAGGCCGCGTGACACTACTGCTGCAGCTCGGGAGGAAAGCGCACGTGCATGCCCCCACTCGAGACGAGGCCTGACTCCCCTGGGGAGACTCAGAAGCACCCCAAGATCCATGGCAACACTGGAGAGGAATCCTCAGGTTCCGGCCCCGACTCCACACAAGGCCTGAGGCCCCGGCATGGACCGGAGAGGAATCCCGAGAGGGCCCCTCGCAACTCGCATGGGGACTGGCCTTTCCTGAGGCCACCAGAGCGGGTCCCTGAGGTCCCCGTCGTAACTCGAGAAGACCTGCCGCAACTCGAGAAAATCCGGGAGGTTCTCCCCTCCAGGCGAGATGAGGCCCATTTCCGCTGAGGCGTCTCGAGGCTGATCACAGCTCCCCTCTGGAACTTCGAAAGGCTCCTTCACACCCTTGGTGCAAATCAAGAAGTTCCCCGACCTAGCCGTCTCCACTCGAGAGGAATCACGACGGTCGCCCACATTCAGAGGAGCCCCGTTTCCGCCTCGTAGCTCGAGATGAGGGATCCTTTCCCTGCTTCGTCGGGAAAGAGTTCCCGGCGTTCCCGTCGCATCTCAAGAGGAGGCCCTCTCAACAGGAACGGCGAGAGGAACTCCAGGGTCGTGCCACCATTCCAAGAGTCCCCCAGATGTCTCAGTCCATTCCAGAGGAACCTCTTTTCCCTTCACCGGCTCGTCTTTCACGCCGAGGATCGACTCACACCAAGGTGGCACGTGGCACAGCCCTGTGGGAAAGCCTCGTGGGAAAGCCTCGAGGGACAGCCTCGAGGGAAAGCCACAGAACCCTTGATCCACGTGACAGGAAGCGTGACACTACTGCTCCAGCTCTGGAGGAAAGCGCACGTGCATGCCCCCACTCGAGACGAGGCCTGACTCCCCTGGGGAGACTCAGAAGCACCCCAAGATCCATGGCAACACTGGAGAGGAATCCTCAGGTTCCGACCCCGACTCCACACAAGGACTGAGGCCCCGGCATGGACGGGAGAGGAATCCCGAGAGGGCCCCTCGCAACTCGCATGGGGACTGGCCTTTCCTGAGGCCACCAGAGCGGGTCCCTGAGGTCCCCGTCGTAACTCGAGAAGACCTGCCGCAACTCGAGAAAATCCAGGAGGTGCTCCCCTCCAGGCGAGATGAGGCCCATTTCCGCTGAGGCGTCTCGAGGCTGATCACACCTCACCTCTGGAACTTTGAAAGGCTCCTTCACACCCTTGCTGCAAATCAAGAAGTTCCCCGACATACCCGTCTCCACTCGAGAGGAATCACGAGGGTCCCGCCCACATCCAGAGGAGCCCCGTTTCCGCCTCGTAGCTCGAGATGAGGGATCCTTACCCTGCTTCGTCAGGAAAGATTTCCCGGCGTTCCCGTCGCATCTCAAGAGGAGGCCCTCTCAACAGGAACGGCGAGAGGAACTCCAGGGTCGAGCCAGAGTTCCAAGAGTCCCCCAGATGTCTCAGTCCATTCCAGAGGAACCTCTTTTCCCTTCACCGGCTCGTCTTTCACGCCGAGGATCGACTCACACCAAGGTGGCACGTGGCACAGCCCTGTGGGAAAGCCTCGTGGGAAAGCCTCGAGGGACAGCCTCGAGGGAAAGCCACAGATCCCTTGATCCACGTGACAGGCAGCGTGACACTACTGCTGCAGCTCGGGAGGAAAGCGCACGTGCATGCCCCCACTCGAGACGAGGCCTGACTCCCCTGGGGAGACTCAGAAGCACCCCAAGATCCATGGCAACACTGGAGAGGAATCCTCAGGTTCCGGCCCCGACTCCACACAAGGACTGAGGCCCCGGCATGGACCGGAGAGGAATCCCGAGAGGGCCCCTCGCAACTCGCATGGGGACTTGCCTTTCCTGAGGCCACCAGAGCGGGTCCCTGAGGTCCCCGTCGTAACTCGAGAAGACCTGCCGCAACTCGAGAAAATCCAGGAGGTTCTCCCCTCCAGGCGAGATGAGGCCCATTTCCGCTGAGGCGTCTCGAGGCTGATCACAGCTCCCCTCTGGAACTTCGAAAGGCTCCTTCACACCCTTGGTGCAAATCAAGAAGTTCCCCGACCTAGCCGTCTCCACTCGAGAGGAATCACGACGGTCCCGCCCACATCCAGAGGAGCCCCGTTTCCGCCTCGTAGCTCGAGATGAGGGATCCTTTCCCTGCTTCGTCGGGAAAGAGTTCCCGGCGTTCCCGTCGCATCTCAAGAGGAGGCCCTCTCAACAGGAACGGCGAGAGGAACTCCAGGGTCGTGCCACCATTCCAAGAGTCCCCCAGATGTCTCAGTCCATTCCAGAGGAACCTCTTTTCCCTTCACCGGCTCGTCTTTCACGCCGAGGATCGACTCACCCCAAGGTGGCACGTGGCACAGCCCTGTGGGAAAGCCTCGTGGGAAAGCCTCGAGGGACAGCCTCGAGGGAAAGCCACAGATCCCTTGATCCACGTGACAGGAAGCGTGACAGTACTGCTCCAGCTCGGGAGGAAAGCGCACGTGCATGCCCCCACACGAGACGAGGCCTGACTCCCCTGGGGAGACTCAGAAGCACCCCAAGATCCATGGCAACACTGGAGAGGAATCCTCAGGTTCCGGCCCCGACTCCACACAAGGACTGAGGCCCCGGCATGGACCGGAGAGGAATCCCGAGAGGGCCCCTCGCAACTCGCATGGGGACTGGCCTTTCCTGAGGCCACCAGAGCGGGTCCCTGAGGTCCCCGTCGTAACTCGAGAAGACCTGCCGCAACTCGAGAAAATCCAGGAGGTTCTCCCCTCCAGGCGAGATGAGGCCCATTTCCGCTGAGGTGTCTCGAGGCTGACCACACCTCCCCTCTGGAACTTCGAAAGGGTCCTTCACACCCTTGGTGCAAATCAAGAAGTTCCCCGACATACCCGTCTCCACTCG
Source organism: Budorcas taxicolor (assembly GCF_023091745.1). Lineage (NCBI taxonomy): Eukaryota > Metazoa > Chordata > Mammalia > Artiodactyla > Bovidae > Budorcas > Budorcas taxicolor. Next base: position 41,125 of record NW_026291654.1, read on the forward strand.
AGAGGAATCACGAGGGTCCCGCCCACATCCAGAGGAGCCCCGTTTCCGCCTCGTAGCTCGAGATGAGGGATCCTTACCCTGCTTCGTCAGGAAAGATTTCCCGGCGTTCCCGTCGCATCTCAAGAGGAGGCCCTCTCAACAGGAACAGCGAGAGGAACTCCAGGGTCGAGCCAGAGTTCCAAGAGTCCCCCAGATGTCTCAGTCCATTCCAGAGGAACCTCTTTTCCCTTCACCGGCTCGTCTTTCACACCGAGGATCGACTCACACCAAGGTGGCACGTGGCACAGCCCTGTGGGAAAGCCTCGTGGGAAAGCCTCGAGGGACAGCCTCGAGGGAAAGCCACAGATCCCTTGATCCACGTGACAGGAAGCGTGACACTACTGCTGCAGCTCGGGAGGAAAGCGCACGTGCATGCCCCCACTCGAGACGAGGCCTGACTCCCCTGGGGAGACTCAGAAGCACCCCAAGATCCATGGCAACACTGGAGAGGAATCCTCAGGTTCCGGCCCCGACTCCACACAAGGACTGAGGCCCCGGCATGGACGGGAGAGGAATCCCGAGAGGTCCCCGAGCAACTCGCATGGGGACTGGCCATTCCTGAGGCCACCAGAGCGGGTCCCTGAGGTCCCCGTCGTAACTCGAGAAGACCTGCCGCAACTCGAGAAAATCCGGGAGGTTCTCCCCTCCAGGCGAGATGAGGCCCATTTCCGCTGAGGCGTCTCGAGGCTGATCACAGCTCCCCTCTGGAACTTCGAAAGGCTCCTTCACACCCTTGGTGGAAATCAAGAAGTTCCCCGACCTAGCCGTCTCCACTCGAGAGGAATCACGACGGTCCCGCCCACATCCAGAGGAGCCCCGTTTCCGCCTCGTAGCTCGAGATGAGGGATCCTTTCCCTGCTTCGTCGGGAAAGAGTTCCCGGCGTTCCCGTCGCATCTCAAGAGGAGGCCCTCTCAACAGGAACGGCGAGAGGAACTCCAGGGTCGTGCCACCATTCCAAGAGTCCCCCAGATGTCTCAGTCCATTCCAGAGGAACCTCTTTTCCCTTCACCGGCTCGTCTTTCACGCCGAGGATCGACTCACACCAAGGTGGCACGTGGCACAGCCCTGTGGGAAAGCCTCGTGGGAAAGCCTCGAGGGACAGCCTCGAGGGAAAGCCACAGAACCCTTGATCCACGTGACAGGAAGCGTGACACTACTGCTCCAGCTCTGGAGGAAAGCGCACGTGCATGCCCCCACTCGAGACGAGGCCTGACTCCCCTGGGGAGACTCAGAAGCACCCCAAGATCCATGGCAACACTGGAGAGGAATCCTCAGGTTCCGACCCCGACTCCACACAAGGACTGAGGCCCCGGCATGGACGGGAGAGGAATCCCGAGAGGGCCCCTCGCAACTCGCATGGGGACTGGCCTTTCCTGAGGCCACCAGAGCGGGTCCCTGAGGTCCCCGTCGTAACTCGAGAAGACCTGCCGCAACTCGAGAAAATCCAGGAGGTTCTCCCCTCCAGGCGAGATGAGGCCCATTTCCGCTGAGGCGTCTCGAGGCTGATCACACCTCACCTCTGGAACTTTGAAAGGCTCCTTCACACCCTTGCTGCAAATCAAGAAGTTCCCCGACATACCCGTCTCCACTCGAGAGGAATCACGAGGGTCCCGCCCACATCCAGAGGAGCCCCGTTTCCGCCTCGTAGCTCGAGATGAGAGATCCTTACCCTGCTTCGTCAGGAAAGATTTCCCGGCGTTCCCGTCGCATCTCAAGAGGAGGCCCTCTCAACAGGAACGGCGAGAGGAACTCCAGGGTCGAGCCAGATTTCCAAGAGTCCCCCAGATGTCTCAGTCCATTCCAGAGGAACCTCTTTTCCCTTCACCGGCTCGTCTTTCACGCCGAGGATCGACTCACACCAAGGTGGCACGTGGCACAGCCCTGTGGGAAAGCCTCGTGGGAAAGCCTCGAGGGACAGCCTCGAGGGAAAGCCACAGATCCCTTGATCCACGTGACAGGAAGCGTGACACTACTGCTGCAGCTCGGGAGGAAAGCGCACGTGCATGCCCCCACTCCAGACGAGGCCTGACTCCCCAGGGGAGACTCAGAAGCACCCCAAGATCCATGGCAACACTGGAGAGGAATCCTCAGGTTCCGGCCCCGACTCCACACAAGGACTGAGGCCCCGGCATGGACGGGAGAGGAATCACGAGAGGTCCCCGAGCAACTCGCATGGGGACTGGCCATTCCTGAGGCCACCAGAGCGGGTCCCTGAGGTCCCCGTCGTAACTCGAGAAGACCTGCCGCAACTCGAGAAAATCCGGGAGGTTCTCCCCTCCAGGCGAGATGAGGCCCATTTCCGCTGAGGCGTCTCGAGGCTGATCACAGCTCCCCTCTGGAACTTCGAAAGGCTCCTTCACACCCTTGGTGCAAATCAAGAAGTTCCCCGACCTAGCCGTCTCCACTCGAGAGGAATCACGACGGTCCCGCCCACATCCAGAGGAGCCCCGTTTCCGCCTCGTAGCTCGAGATGAGGGATCCTTTCCCTGCTTCGTCGGGAAAGAGTTCCCGGCGTTCCCGTCGCATCTCAAGAGGAGGCCCTCTCAACAGGAACGGCGAGAGGAACTCCAGGGTCGTGCCACCATTCCAAGAGTCCCCCAGATGTCTCAGTCCATTCCAGAGGAACCTCTTTTCCCTTCATCGGCTCGTCTTTCACGCCGAGGATCGACTCACCCCAAGGTGGCACGTGGCACAGCCCTGTGGGAAAGCCTCGTGGGAAAGCCTCGAGGGACAGCCTCGAGGGAAAGCCACAGATCCCTTGATCAACGTGACAGGAAGCGTGACACTACTGCTCCAGCTCGGGAGGAAAGCGCACGTGCATGCCCCCACACGAGACGAGGCCTGACTCCCCTGGGGAGACTCAGAAGCACCCCAAGATCCATGGCAACACTGGAGAGGAATCCTCAGGTTCCGGCCCCGACTCCACACAAGGACTGAGGCCCAGGCATGGACGGGAGAGGAATCCCGAGAGGGCCCCTCGCAACTCGCATGGGGACTGGCCTTTCCTGAGGCCACCAGAGCGGGTCCCTGAGGTCCCCGTCGTAACTCGAGAAGACCTGCCGCAACTCGAGAAAATCCAGGAGGTTCTCCCCTCCAGGCGAGATGAGGCCCATTTCCGCTGAGGCGTCTCGAGGCTGACCACACCTCCCCTCTGGAACTTCGAAAGGGTCCTTCACACCCTTGGTGCAAATCAAGAAGTTCCCCGACATACCCGTCTCCACTCGAGAGGAATCACGAGGGTCCCGCCCACATCCAGAGGAGCCCCGTTTCCGCCTCGTAGCTCGAGATGAGGGATCCTTACCCTGCTTCGTCAGGAAAGATTTCCCGGCGTTCCCGTCGCATCTCAAGAGGAGGCCCTCTCAACAGGAACAGCGAGAGGAACTCCAGGGTCGAGCCAGAGTTCCAAGAGTCCCCCAGATGTCTCAGTCCATTCCAGAGGAACCTCTTTTCCCTTCACCGGCTCGTCTTTCACGCCGAGGATCGACTCACACCAAGGTGGCCCGTGGCACAGCCCTGTGGGAAAGCCTCGTGGGAAAGCCTCGAGGGACAGCCTCGAGGGAAAGCCACAGATCCCTTGATCCACGTGACAGGAAGCGTGACACTACTGCTGCAGCTCGGGAGGAAAGCGCACGTGCATGCCCCCACTCCAGACGAGGCCTGACTCCCCTGGGGAGACTCAGAAGCACCCCAAGATCCATGGCAACACTGGAGAGGAATCCTCAGGTTCCGGCCCCGACTCCACACAAGGACTGAGGCCCCGGCATGGACGGGAGAGGAATCCCGAGAGGTCCCCGAGCAACTCGCATGGGGACTGGCCATTCCTGAGGCCACCAGAGCGGGTCCCTGAGGTCCCCGTCGTAACTCGAGAAGACCTGCCGCAACTCGAGAAAATCCGGGAGGTTCTCCCCTCCAGGCGAGATGAGGCCCATTTCCGCTGAGGCGTCTCGAGGCTGATCACAGCTCCCCTCTGGAACTTCGAAAGGCTCCTTCACACCCTTGGTGCAAATCAAGAAGTTCCCCGACCTAGCCGTCTCCACTCGAGAGGAATCACGACGGTCCCGCCCACATCCAGAGGAGCCCCGTTTCCGCCTCGTAGCTCGAGATGAGGTATCCTTTCCCTGCTTCGTCGGGAAAGAGTTCCCGGCGTTCCCGTCGCATCTCAAGAGGAGGCCCTCTCAACAGGAACGGCGAGAGGAACTCCAGGGTCGTGCCACCATTCCAAGAGTCCCCCAGATGTCTCAGTCCATTCCAGAGGAACCTCTTTTCCCTTCACCGGCTCGTCTTTCACGCCGAGGATCGACTCACACCAAGGTGGCACGTGGCACAGCCCTGTGGGAAAGCCTCGTGGGAAAGCCTCGAGGGACAGCCTCGAGGGAAAGCCACAGAACCCTTGATCCACGTGACAGGAAGCGTGACACTACTGCTCCAGCTCTGGAGGAAAGCGCACGTGCATGCCCCCACTCGAGACGAGGCCTGACTCCCCTGGGGAGACTCAGAAGCACCCCAAGATCCATGGCAACACTGGAGAGGAATCCTCAGGTTCCGACCCCGACTCCACACAAGGACTGAGGCCCCGGCATGGACGGGAGAGGAATCCCGAGAGGGCCCCTCGCAACTCGCATGGGGACTGGCCTTTCCTGAGGCCACCAGAGCGGGTCCCTGAGGTCCCCGTCGTAACTCGAGAAGACCTGCCGCAACTCGAGAAAATCCAGGAGGTTCTCCCCTCCAGGCGAGATGAGGCCCATTTCCGCTGAGGCGTCTCGAGGCTGACCACACCTCCCCTCTGGAACTTCGAAAGGGTCCTTCACACCCTTGGTGCAAATCAAGAAGTTCCCCGACATACCCGTCTCCACTCGAGAGGAATCACGAGGGTCCCGCCCACATCCAGAGGAGCCCCGTTTCCGCCTCGTAGCTCGAGATGAGGGATCCTTACCCTGCTTCGTCAGGAAAGATTTCCCGGCGTTCCCGTCGCATCTCAAGAGGAGGCCCTCTCAACAGGAACGGCGAGAGGAACTCCAGGGTCGAGCCAGAGTTCCAAGAGTCCCCCAGATGTCTAAGGCCATTCCAGAGGAACCTCTTTTCCCTTCACCGGCTCGTCTTTCACGCCGAGGATCGACTCACACCAAGGTGGCACGTGGCACAGCCCTGTGGGAAAGCCTCGTGGGAAAGCCTCGAGGGACAGCCTCGAGGGAAAGCCACAGATCCCTTGATCCACGTGACAGGAAGCGTGACACTACTGCTGCAGCTCGGGAGGATAGCGCACGTGCATGCCCCCACTCGAGACGAGGCCTGACTCCCCTGGGGAGACTCAGAAGCACCCCAAGATCCATGGCAACACTGGAGAGGAATCCTCAGGTTCCGGCCCCGACTCCACACAAGGACTGAGGCCCCGGCATGGACGGGAGAGGAATCCCGAGAGGTCCCCGAGCAACTCGCATGGGGACTTGCCATTCCTGAGGCCACCAGAGCGGGTCCCTGAGGTCCCCGTCGTAACTCGAGAAGACCTGCCGCAACTCGAGAAAATCCGGGAGGTTCTCCCCTCCAGGCGAGATGAGGCCCATTTCCGCTGAGGCGTCTCGAGGCTGATCACAGCTCCCCTCTGGAACTTCGAAAGGCTCCTTCACACCCTTGGTGCAAATCAAGAAGTTCCCCGACCTAGCCGTCTCCACTCGAGAGGAATCACGACGGTCCCGCCCACATCCAGAGGAGCCCCGTTTCCGCCTCGTAGCTCGAGATGAGGGATCCTTTCCCTGCTTCGTCGGGAAAGAGTTCCCGGCGTTCCCGTCGCATCTCAAGAGGAGGCCCTCTCAACAGGAACGGCGAGAGGAACTCCAGGGTCGTGCCACCATTCCAAGAGTCCCCCAGATGTCTCAGTCCATTCCAGAGGAACCTATTTTCCCTTCACCGGCTCGTCTTTCACGCCGAGGATCGACTCACACCAAGGTGGCACGTGGCACAGCCCTGTGGGAAAGCCTCGTGGGAAAGCCTCGAGGGACAGCCTCGAGGGAAAGCCACAGATCCCTTGATCCACGTGACAGGAAGCGTGACACTACTGCTGCAGCTCGGGAGGAAAGCGCACGTGCATGCCCCCACTCCAGACGAGGCCTGACTCCCCTGGGGAGACTCAGAAGCACCCCAAGATCCATGGCAACACTGGAGAGGAATCCTCAGGTTCCGGCCCCGACTCCACACAAGGACTGAGGCCCCGGCATGGACGGGAGAGGAATCCCGAGAGGTCCCCGAGCAACTCGCATGGGGACTGGCCATTCCTGAGGCCACCAGAGCGGGTCCCTGAGGTCCCCGTCGTAACTCGAGAAGACCTGCCGCAACTCGAGAAAATCCAGGAGGTTCTCCCCTCCAGGCGAGATGAGGCCCATTTCCGCTGAGGCGTCTCGAGGCTGATCACAGCTCCCCTCTGGAACTTCGAAAGGCTCCTTCACACCCTTGGTGCAAATCAAGAAGTTCCCCGACATACCCGTCTCCACTCGAGAGGAATCACGACGGTCCCGCCCACATCCAGAGGAGCCCCGTTTCCGCCTCGTAGCTCGAGATGAGGGATCCTTTCCCTGCTTCGTCGGGAAAGAGTTCCCGGCGTTCCCGTCGCATCTCAAGAGGAGGCCCTCTCAACAGGAACGGCGAGAGGAACTCCAGGGTCGTGCCACCATTCCAAGAGTCCCCCAGATGTCTCAGTCCATTCCAGAGGAACCTCTTTTCCCTTCACCGGCTCGTCTTTCACGCCGAGGATCGACTCACACCAAGGTGGCACGTGGCACAGCCCTGTGGGAAAGCCTCGTGGGAAAGCCTCGAGGGACAGCCTCGAGGGAAAGCCACAGAACCCTTGATCCACGTGACAGGAAGCGTGACACTACTGCTCCAGCTCTGGAGGAAAGCGCACGTGCATGCCCCCACTCGAGACGAGGCCTGACTCCCCTGGGGAGACTCAGAAGCACCCCAAGATCCATGGCAACACTGGAGAGGAATCCTCAGGTTCCGACCCCGACTCCACACAAGGACTGAGGCCCCGGCATGGACGGGAGAGGAATCCCGAGAGGGCCCCTCGCAACTCGCATGGGGACTGGCCTTTCCTGAGGCCACCAGAGCGGGTCCCTGAGGTCCCCGTCGTAACTCGAGAAGACCTGCCGCAACTCGAGAAAATCCAGGAGGTGCTCCCCTCCAGGCGAGATGAGGCCCATTTCCGCTGAGGCGTCTCGAGGCTGATCACACCTCACCTCTGGAACTTTGAAAGGCTCCTTCACACCCTTGGTGCAAATCAAGAAGTTCCCCGACATACCCGTCTCCACTCGAGAGGAATCACGAGGGTCCCGCCCACATCCAGAGGAGCCCCGTTTCCGCCTCGTAGCTCGAGATGAGGGATCCTTACCCTGCTTCGTCAGGAAAGATTTCCCGGCGTTCCCGTCGCATCTCAAGAGGAGGCCCTCTCAACAGGAACGGCGAGAGGAACTCCAGGGTCGAGCCAGAGTTCCAAGAGTCCCCCAGATGTCTAAGGCCATTCCAGAGGAACCTCTTTTCCCTTCACCGGCTCGTCTTTCACGCCGAGGATCGACTCACACCAAGGTGGCACGTGGCACAGCCCTGTGGGAAAGCCTCGTGGGAAAGCCTCGAGGGACAGCCTCGAGGGAAAGCCACAGATCCCTTGATCCACGTGACAGGAAGCGTGACACTACTGCTGCAGCTCGGGAGGAAAGCGCACGTGCATGCCCCCACTCGAGACGAGGCCTGACTCCCCTGGGGAGACTCAGAAGCACCCCAAGATCCATGGCAACACTGGAGAGGAATCCTCAGGTTCCGGCCCCGACTCCACACAAGGCCTGAGGCCCCGGCATGGACCGGAGAGGAATCCCGAGAGGGCCCCTCGCAACTCGCATGGGGACTGGCCTTTCCTGAGGCCACCAGAGCGGGTCCCTGAGGTCCCCGTCGTAACTCGAGAAGACCTGCCGCAACTCGAGAAAATCCGGGAGGTTCTCCCCTCCAGGCGAGATGAGGCCCATTTCCGCTGAGGCGTCTCGAGGCTGATCACAGCTCCCCTCTGGAACTTCGAAAGGCTCCTTCACACCCTTGGTGCAAATCAAGAAGTTCCCCGACCTAGCCGTCTCCACTCGAGAGGAATCACGACGGTCGCCCACATTCAGAGGAGCCCCGTTTCCGCCTCGTAGCTCGAGATGAGGGATCCTTTCCCTGCTTCGTCGGGAAAGAGTTCCCGGCGTTCCCGTCGCATCTCAAGAGGAGGCCCTCTCAACAGGAACGGCGAGAGGAACTCCAGGGTCGTGCCACCATTCCAAGAGTCCCCCAGATGTCTCAGTCCATTCCAGAGGAACCTCTTTTCCCTTCACCGGCTCGTCTTTCACGCCGAGGATCGACTCACACCAAGGTGGCACGTGGCACAGCCCTGTGGGAAAGCCTCGTGGGAAAGCCTCGAGGGACAGCCTCGAGGGAAAGCCACAGAACCCTTGATCCACGTGACAGGAAGCGTGACACTACTGCTCCAGCTCTGGAGGAAAGCGCACGTGCATGCCCCCACTCGAGACGAGGCCTGACTCCCCTGGGGAGACTCAGAAGCACCCCAAGATCCATGGCAACACTGGAGAGGAATCCTCAGGTTCCGACCCCGACTCCACACAAGGACTGAGGCCCCGGCATGGACGGGAGAGGAATCCCGAGAGGGCCCCTCGCAACTCGCATGGGGACTGGCCTTTCCTGAGGCCACCAGAGCGGGTCCCTGAGGTCCCCGTCGTAACTCGAGAAGACCTGCCGCAACTCGAGAAAATCCAGGAGGTGCTCCCCTCCAGGCGAGATGAGGCCCATTTCCGCTGAGGCGTCTCGAGGCTGATCACACCTCACCTCTGGAACTTTGAAAGGCTCCTTCACACCCTTGGTGCAAATCAAGAAGTTCCCCGACATACCCGTCTCCACTCGAGAGGAATCACGAGGGTCCCGCCCACATCCAGAGGAGCCCCGTTTCCGCCTCGTAGCTCGAGATGAGGGATCCTTACCCTGCTTCGTCAGGAAAGATTTCCCGGCGTTCCCGTCGCATCTCAAGAGGAGGCCCTCTCAACAGGAACGGCGAGAGGAACTCCAGGGTCGAGCCAGAGTTCCAAGAGTCCCCCAGATGTCTAAGGCCATTCCAGAGGAACCTCTTTTCCCTTCACCGGCTCGTCTTTCACGCCGAGGATCGACTCACACCAAGGTGGCACGTGGCACAGCCCTGTGGGAAAGCCTCGTGGGAAAGCCTCGAGGGACAGCCTCGAGGGAAAGCCACAGATCCCTTGATCCACGTGACAGGAAGCGTGACACTACTGCTGCAGCTCGGGAGGAAAGCGCACGTGCATGCCCCCACTCGAGACGAGGCCTGACTCCCCTGGGGAGACTCAGAAGCACCCCAAGATCCATGGCAACACTGGAGAGGAATCCTCAGGTTCCGGCCCCGACTCCACACAAGGACTGAGGCCCCGGCATGGACGGGAGAGGAATCCCGAGAGGTCCCCGAGCAACTCGCATGGGGACTGGCCATTCCTGAGGCCACCAGAGCGGGTCCCTGAGGTCCCCGTCGTAACTCGAGAAGACCTGCCGCAACTCGAGAAAATCCGGGAGGTTCTCCCCTCCAGGCGAGATGAGGCCCATTTCCGCTGAGGCGTCTCGAGGCTGATCACAGCTCCCCTCTGGAACTTCGAAAGGCTCCTTCACACCCTTGGTGCAAATCAAGAAGTTCCCCGACCTAGCCGTCTCCACTCGAGAGGAATCACGACGGTCCCGCCCACATCCAGAGGAGCCCCGTTTCCGCCTCGTAGCTCGAGATGAGGGATCCTTTCCCTGCTTCGTCGGGAAAGAGTTCCCGGCGTTCCCGTCGCATCTCAAGAGGAGGCCCTCTCAACAGGAACGGCGAGAGGAACTCCAGGGTCGTGCCACCATTCCAAGAGTCCCCCAGATGTCTCAGTCCATTCCAGAGGAACCTCTTTTCCCTTCACCGGCTCGTCTTTCACGCCGAGGATCGACTCACCCCAAGGTGGCACGTGGCACAGCCCTGTGGGAAAGCCTCGTGGGAAAGCCTCGAGGGACAGCCTCGAGGGAAAGCCACAGATCCCTTGATCCACGTGACAGGAAGCGTGACACTACTGCTCCAGCTCGGGAGGAAAGCGCACGTGCATGCCCCCACACGAGACGAGGCCTGACTCCCCTGGGGAGACTCAGAAGCACCCCAAGATCCATGGCAACACTGGAGAGGAATCCTCAGGTTCCGGCCCCGAATCCACACAAGGACTGAGGCCCCGGCATGGACGGGAGAGGAATCCCGAGAGGTCCCCTAGCAACTCGCATGGGGACTGGCCTTTCCTGAGGCCACCAGAGCGGGTCCCTGAGGTCCCCGTCGTAACTCGAGAAGACCTGCCGCAACTCGAGAAAATCCAGGAGGTTCTCCCCTCCAGGCGAGATGAGGCCCATTTCCGCTGAGGCGTCTCGAGGCTGACCACACCTCCCCTCTGGAACTTCGAAAGGGTCCTTCACACCCTTGGTGCAAATCAAGAAGTTCCCCGACATACCCGTCTCCACTCGAGAGGAATCACGAGGGTCCCGCCCACATCCAGAGGAGCCCCGTTTCCGCCTCGTAGCTCGAGATGAGGGATCCTTTCCCTGCTTCGTCGGGAAAGAGTTCCCGGCGTTCCCGTCGCATCTCAAGAGGAGGCCCTCTCAACAGGAACGGCGAGAGGAACTCCAGGGTCGTGCCACCATTCCAAGAGTCCCCCAGATGTCTCAGTCCATTCCAGAGGAACCTCTTTTCCCTTCACCGGCTCGTCTTTCACGCCGAGGATCGACTCACACCAAGGTGGCACGTGGCACAGCCCTGTGGGAAAGCCTCGTGGGAAAGCCTCGAGGGACAGCCTCGAGGGAAAGCCACAGATCCCTTGATCCACGTGACAGGAAGCGTGACACTACTGCTCCAGCTCTGGAGGAAAGCGCACGTGCATGCCCCCACTCGAGACGAGGCCTGACTCCCCTGGGGAGACTCAGAAGCACCCCAAGATCCATGGCAACACTGGAGAGGAATCCTCAGGTTCCGACCCCGACTCCACACAAGGACTGAGGCCCCGGCATGGACGGGAGAGGAATCCCGAGAGGGCCCCTCGCAACTCGCATGGGGACTGGCCTTTCCTGAGGCCACCAGAGCGGGTCCCTGAGGTCCCCGTCGTAACTTGAGAAGACCTGCCGCAACTCGAGAAAATCCAGGAGGTTCTCCCCTCCAGGCGAGATGAGGCCCATTTCCGCTGAGGCGTCTCGAGGCTGATCACACCTCACCTCTGGAACTTTGAAAGGCTCCTTCACACCCTTGCTGCAAATCAAGAAGTTCCCCGACATACCCGTCTCCACTCGAGAGGAATCACGAGGGTCCCGCCCACATCCAGAGGAGCCCCGTTTCCGCCTCGTAGCTCGAGATGAGGGATCCTTACCCTGCTTCGTCAGGAAAGATTTCCCGGCGTTCCCGTCGCATCTCAAGAGGAGGCCCTCTCAACAGGAACGGCGAGAGGAACTCCAGGGTCGAGCCAGAGTTCCAAGAGTCCCCCAGATGTCTCAGTCCATTCGAGAGGAACCTCTTTTCCCTTCACCGGCTCGTCATTCACGCCGAGGATCGACTCACACCAAGGTGGCACGTGGCACAGCCCTGTGGGAAAGCCTCGTGGGAAAGCCTCGAGGGACAGCCTCGAGGGAAAGCCACAGAACCCTTGATCCACGTGACAGGAAGCGTGACACTACTGCTCCAGCTCTGGAGGAAAGCGCACGTGCATGCCCCCACTCGAGACGATGCCTGACTCCCCTGGGGAGACTCAGAAGCACCCCAAGATCCATGGCAACACTGGAGAGGAATCCTCAGGTTCCGACCCCGACTCCACACAAGGACTGAGGCCCCGGCATGGACGGGAGAGGAATCCCGAGAGGGCCCCTCGCAACTCGCATGGGGACTGGCCATTCCTGAGGCCACCAGAGCGGGTCCCTGAGGTCCCCGTCGTAACTCGAGAAGACCTGCCGCAACTCGAGAAAATCCGGGAGGTTCTCCCCTCCAGGCGAGATGAGGCCCATTTCCGCTGAGGCGTCTCGAGGCTGATCACAGCTCCCCTCTGGAACTTCGAAAGGCTCCTTCACACCCTTGGTGCAAATCAAGAAGTTCCCCGACCTAGCCGTCTCCACTCGAGAGGAATCACGACGGTCCCGCCCACATCCAGAGGAGCCCCGTTTCCGCCTCGTAGCTCGAGATGAGGGATCCTTTCCCTGCTTCGTCGGGAAAGAGTTCCCGGCGTTCCCGTCGCATCTCAAGAGGAGGCCCTCTCAACAGGAACGGCGAGAGGAACTCCAGGGTCGTGCCACCATTCCAAGAGTCCCCCAGATGTCTCAGTCCATTCCAGAGGAACCTCTTTTCCCTTCACCGGCTCGTCTTTCACGCCGAGGATCGACTCACCCCAAGGTGGCACGTGGCACAGCCCTGTGGGAAAGCCTCGTGGGAAAGCCTCGAGGGACAGCCTCGAGGGAAAGCCACAGATCCCTTGATCCACGTGACAGGAAGCGTGACACTACTGCTCCAGCTCGGGAGGAAAGCGCACGTGCATGCCCCCACACGAGACGAGGCCTGACTCCCCTGGGGAGACTCAGAAGCACCCCAAGATCCATGGCAACACTGGAGAGGAATCCTCAGGTTCCGGCCCCGAATCCACACAAGGACTGAGGCCCCGGCATGGACGGGAGAGGAATCCCGAGAGGGCCCCTCGCAACTCGCATGGGGACTGGCCTTTCCTGAGGCCACCAGAGCGGGTCCCTGAGGTCCCCGTCGTAACTCGAGAAGACCTGCCGCAACTCGAGAAAATCCAGGAGGTTCTCCCCTCCAGGCGAGATGAGGCCCATTTCCGCTGAGGCGTCTCGAGGCTGACCACACCTCCCCTCTGGAACTTCGAAAGGGTCCTTCACACCCTTGGTGCAAATCAAGAAGTTCCCCGACATACCCGTCTCCACTCGAGAGGAATCACGAGGGTCCCGCCCACATCCAGAGGAGCCCCGTTTCCGCCTCGTAGCTCGAGATGAGGGATCCTTTCCCTGCTTCGTCGGGAAAGAGTTCCCGGCGTTCCCGTCGCATCTCAAGAGGAGGCCCTCTCAACAGGAACGGCGAGAGGAACTCCAGGGTCGTGCCACCATTCCAAGAGTCCCCCAGATGTCTCAGTCCATTCCAGAGGAACCTCTTTTCCCTTCACCGGCTCGTCTTTCACGCCGAGGATCGACTCACACCAAGGTGGCACGTGGCACAGCCCTGTGGGAAAGCCTCGTGGGAAAGCCTCGAGGGACAGCCTCGAGGGAAAGCCACAGATCCCTTGATCCACGTGACAGGAAGCGTGACACTACTGCTCCAGCTCTGGAGGAAAGCGCACGTGCATGCCCCCACTCGAGACGAGGCCTGACTCCCCTGGGGAGACTCAGAAGCACCCCAAGATCCATGGCAACACTGGAGAGGAATCCTCAGGTTCCGACCCCGACTCCACACAAGGACTGAGGCCCCGGCATGGACGGGAGAGGAATCCCGAGAGGGCCCCTCGCAACTCGCATGGGGACTGGCCTTTCCTGAGGCCACCAGAGCGGGTCCCTGAGGTCCCCGTCGTAACTCGAGAAGACCTGCCGCAACTCGAGAAAATCCAGGAGGTTCTCCCCTCCAGGCGAGATGAGGCCCATTTCCGCTGAGGCGTCTCGAGGCTGACCACACCTCCCCTCTGGAACTTCGAAAGGGTCCTTCACACCCTTGGTGCAAATCAAGAAGTTCCCCGACCTAGCCGTCTCCACTCGAGAGGAATCACGAGGGTCCCGCCCACATCCAGAGGAGCCCCGTTTCCGCCTCGTAGCTCGAGATGAGGGATCCTTACCCTGCTTCGTCAGGAAAGATTTCCCGGCGTTCCCGTCGCATCTCAAGAGGAGGCCCTCTCAACAGGAACGGCGAGAGGAACTCCAGGGTCGAGCCAGAGTTCCAAGAGTCCCCCAGATGTCTAAGGCCATTCCAGAGGAACCTCTTTTCCCGTCACCGGCTCGTCTTTCACGCCGAGGATCGACTCACACCAAGGTGGCACGTGGCACAGCCCTGTGGGAAAGCCTCGTGGGAAAGCCTCGAGGGACAGCCTCGAGGGAAAGCCACAGATCCCTTGATCCACGTGACAGGAAGCGTGACACTACTGCTGCAGCTCGGGAGGAAAGCGCACGTGCATGCCCCCACTCGAGACGAGGCCTGACTCCCCTGGGGAGACTCAGAAGCACCCCAAGATCCATGGCAACACTGGAGAGGAATCCTCAGGTTCCGGCCCCGACTCCACACAAGGACTGAGGCCCCGGCATGGACCGGAGAGGAATCCCGAGAGGGCCCCTCGCAACTCGCATGGGGACTGGCCTTTCCTGAGCCCACCAGAGCGGGTCCCTGAGGTCCCCGTCGTAACTCGAGAAGACCTGCCGCAACTCGAGAAAATCCAGGAGGTTCTCCCCTCCAGGCGAGATGAGGCCCATTTCCGCTGAGGCGTCTCGAGGCTGACCACACCTCCCCTCTGGAACTTCGAAAGGGTCCTTCACACCCTTGGTGCAAATCAAGAAGTTCCCCGACATACCCGTCTCCACTCGAGAGGAATCACGAGGGTCCCGCCCACATCCAGAGGAGCCCCGTTTCCGCCTCGTAGCTCGAGATGAGGGATCCTTTCCCTGCTTCGTCGGGAAAGAGTTCCCGGCATTCCCGTCGCATCTCAAGAGGAGGCCCTCTCAACAGGAACGGCGAGAGGAACTCCAGGGTCGTGCCACCATTCCAAGAGTCCCCCAGATGTCTCAGTCCATTCCAGAGGAACCTATTTTCCCTTCACCGGCTCGTCTTTCACGCCGAGGATCGACTCACACCAAGGTGGCACGTGGCACAGCCCTGTGGGAAAGCCTCGTGGGAAAGCCTCGAGGGACAGCCTCGAGGGAAAGCCACAGATCCCTTGATCCACGTGACAGGAAGCGTGACACTACTGCTCCAGCTCTGGAGGAAAGCGCACGTGCATGCCCCCACTCGAGACGAGGCCTGACTCCCCTGGGGAGACTCAGAAGCACCCCAAGATCCATGGCAACACTGGAGAGGAATCCTCAGGTTCCGACCCCGACTCCACACAAGGACTGAGGCCCCGGCATGGACGGGAGAGGAATCCCGAGAGGGCCCCTCGCAACTCGCATGGGGACTGGCCTTTCCTGAGGCCACCAGAGCGGGTCCCTGAGGTCCCCGTCGTAACTCGAGAAGACCTGCCGCAACTCGAGAAAATCCAGGAGGTTCTCCCCTCCAGGCGAGATGAGGCCCATTTCCGCTGAGGCGTCTCGAGGCTGATCACACCTCACCTCTGGAACTTTGAAAGGCTCCTTCACACCCTTGCTGCAAATCAAGAAGTTCCCCGACATACCCGTCTCCACTCGAGAGGAATCACGAGGGTCCCGCCCACATCCAGAGGAGCCCCGTTTCCGCCTCGTAGCTCGAGATGAGGGATCCTTACCCTGCTTCGTCAGGAAAGATTTCCCGGCGTTCCCGTCGCATCTCAAGAGGAGGCCCTCTCAACAGGAACGGCGAGAGGAACTCCAGGGTCGAGCCAGAGTTCCAAGAGTCCCCCAGATGTCTCAGTCCATTCCAGAGGAACCTCTTTTCCCTTCACCGGCTCGTCTTTCACGCCGAGGATCGACTCACACCAAGGTGGCACGTGGCACAGCCCTGTGGGAAAGCCTCGTGGGAAAGCCTCGAGGGACAGCCTCGAGGGAAAGCCACAGATCCCTTGATCCACGTGACAGGCAGCGTGACACTACTGCTGCAGCTCGGGAGGAAAGCGCACGTGCATGCCCCCACTCGAGACGAGGCCTGACTCCCCTGGGGAGACTCAGAAGCACCCCAAGATCCATGGCAACACTGGAGAGGAATCCTCAGGTTCCGGCCCCGACTCCACACAAGGACTGAGGCCCCGGCATGGACCGGAGAGGAATCCCGAGAGGGCCCCTCGCAACTCGCATGGGGACTGGCCTTTCCTGAGGCCACCAGAGCGGGTCCCTGAGGTCCCCGTCGTAACTCGAGAAGACCTGCCGCAACTCGAGAAAATCCAGGAGGTTCTCCCCTCCAGGCGAGATGAGGCCCATTTCCGCTGAGGCGTCTCGAGGCTGACCACACCTCCCCTCTGGAACTTCGAAAGGGTCCTTCACACCCTTGGTGCAAATCAAGAAGTTCCCCGACATACCCGTCTCCACTCGAGAGGAATCACGAGGGTCCCGCCCACATCCAGAGGAGCCCCGTTTCCGCCTCGTAGCTCGAGATGAGGGATCCTTTCCCTGCTTCGTCAGGAAAGATTTCCCGGCGTTCCCGTCGCATCTCAAGAGGAGGCCCTCTCAACAGGAACGGCGAGAGGAACTCCAGGGTCGAGCCAGAGTTCCAAGAGTCCCCCAGATGTCTCAGTCCATTCCAGAGGAACCTCTTTTCCCTTCACCGGCTCGTCTTTCACGCCGAGGATCGACTCACACCAAGGTGGCACGTGGCACAGCCCTGTGGGAAAGCCTCGTGGGAAAGCCTCGAGGGACAGCCTCGAGGGAAAGCCACAGATCCCTTGATCCACGTGACAGGAAGCGTGACACTACTGCTCCAGCTCTGGAGGAAAGCGCACGTGCATGCCCCCACTCGAGACGAGGCCTGACTCCCCTGGGGAGACTCAGAAGCACCCCAAGATCCATGGCAACACTGGAGAGGAATCCTCAGGTTCCGACCCCGACTCCACACAAGGACTGAGGCCCCGGCATGGACGGGAGAGGAATCCCGAGAGGGCCCCTCGCAACTCGCATGGGGACTGGCCTTTCCTGAGGCCACCAGAGCGGGTCCCTGAGGTCCCCGTCGTAACTTGAGAAGACCTGCCGCAACTCGAGAAAATCCAGGAGGTTCTCCCCTCCAGGCGAGATGAGGCCCATTTCCGCTGAGGCGTCTCGAGGCTGATCACACCTCACCTCTGGAACTTTGAAAGGCTCCTTCACACCCTTGCTGCAAATCAAGAAGTTCCCCGACATACCCGTCTCCACTCGAGAGGAATCACGAGGGTCCCGCCCACATCCAGAGGAGCCCCGTTTCCGCCTCGTAGCTCGAGATGAGGGATCCTTACCCTGCTTCGTCAGGAAAGATTTCCCGGCGTTCCCGTCGCATCTCAAGAGGAGGCCCTCTCAACAGGAACGGCGAGAGGAACTCCAGGGTCGAGCCAGAGTTCCAAGAGTCCCCCAGATGTCTCAGTCCATTCGAGAGGAACCTCTTTTCCCTTCACCGGCTCGTCATTCACGCCGAGGATCGACTCACACCAAGGTGGCACGTGGCACAGCCCTGTGGGAAAGCCTCGTGGGAAGGCCTCGAGGGACAGCCTCGAGGGAAAGCCACAGATCCCTTGATCCACGTGACAGGCAGCGTGACACTACTGCTGCAGCTCGGGAGGAAAGCGCACGTGCATGCCCCCACTCGAGACGAGGCCTAACTCCCCTGGGGAGACTCAGAAGCACCCCAAGATCCATGGCAACACTGGAGAGGAATCCTCAGGTTCCGGCCCCGACTCCACACAAGGACTGAGGCCCCGGCATGGACCGGAGAGGAATCCCGAGAGGGCCCCTCGCAACTCGCATGGGGACTGGCCTTTCCTGAGGCCACCAGAGCGGGTCCCTGAGGTCCCCGTCGTAACTCGAGAAGACCTGCCGCAACTCGAGAAAATCCAGGAGGTTCTCCCCTCCAGGCGAGATGAGGCCCATTTCCGCTGAGGCGTCTCGAGGCTGACCACACCTCCCCTCTGGAACTTCGAAAGGGTCCTTCACACCCTTGGTGCAAATCAAGAAGTTCCCCGACATACCCGTCTCCACTCGAGAGGAATCACGAGGGTCCCGCCCACATCCAGAGGAGCCCCGTTTCCGCCTCGTAGCTCGAGATGAGGGATCCTTACCCTGCTTCGTCAGGAAAGATTTCCCGGCGTTCCCGTCGCATCTCAAGAGGAGGCCCTCTCAACAGGAACGGCGAGAGGAACTCCAGGGTCGAGCCAGAGTTCCAAGAGTCCCCCAGATGTCTAAGGCCATTCCAGAGGAACCTCTTTTCCCGTCACCGGCTCGTCTTTCACGCCGAGGATCGACTCACACCAAGGTGGCACGTGGCACAGCCCTGTGGGAAAGCCTCGTGGGAAAGCCTCGAGGGACAGCCTCGAGGGAAAGCCACAGATCCCTTGATCCACGTGACAGGAAGCGTGACACTACTGCTGCAGCTCGGGAGGAAAGCGCACGTGCATGCCCCCACTCGAGACGAGGCCTGACTCCCCTGGGGAGACTCAGAAGCACCCCAAGATCCATGGCAACACTGGAGAGGAATCCTCAGGTTCCGGCCCCGACTCCACACAAGGACTGAGGCCCCGGCATGGACCGGAGAGGAATCCCGAGAGGGCCCCTCGCAACTCGCATGGGGACTGGCCTTTCCTGAGGCCACCAGAGCTGGTCCCTGAGGTCCCCGTCGTAACTCGAGAAGACCTGCCGCAACTCGAGAAAATCCAGGAGGTTCTCCCCTCCAGGCGAGATGAGGCCCATTTCCGCTGAGGCGTCTCGAGGCTGACCACACCTCCCCTCTGGAACTTCGAAAGGGTCCTTCACACCCTTGGTGCAAATCAAGAAGTTCCCCGACATACCCGTCTCCACTCGAGAGGAATCACGAGGGTCCCGCCCACATCCAGAGGAGCCCCGTTTCCGCCTCGTAGCTCGAGATGAGGGATCCTTTCCCTGCTTCGTCGGGAAAGAGTTCCCGGCATTCCCGTCGCATCTCAAGAGGAGGCCCTCTCAACAGGAACGGCGAGAGGAACTCCAGGGTCGTGCCACCATTCCAAGAGTCCCCCAGATGTCTCAGTCCATTCCAGAGGAACCTATTTTCCCTTCACCGGCTCGTCTTTCACGCCGAGGATCGACTCACACCAAGGTGGCACGTGGCACAGCCCTGTGGGAAAGCCTCGTGGGAAAGCCTCGAGGGACAGCCTCGAGGGAAAGCCACAGATCCCTTGATCCACGTGACAGGAAGCGTGACACTACTGCTCCAGCTCTGGAGGAAAGCGCACGTGCATGCCCCCACTCGAGACGAGGCCTGACTCCCCTGGGGAGACTCAGAAGCACCCCAAGATCCATGGCAACACTGGAGAGGAATCCTCAGGTTCCGACCCCGACTCCACACAAGGACTGAGGCCCCGGCATGGACGGGAGAGGAATCCCGAGAGGGCCCCTCGCAACTCGCATGGGGACTGGCCTTTCCTGAGGCCACCAGAGCGGGTCCCTGAGGTCCCCGTCGTAACTCGAGAAGACCTGCCGCAACTCGAGAAAATCCAGGAGGTTCTCCCCTCCAGGCGAGATGAGGCCCATTTCCGCTGAGGCGTCTCGAGGCTGATCACACCTCACCTCTGGAACTTTGAAAGGCTCCTTCACACCCTTGCTGCAAATCAAGAAGTTCCCCGACATACCCGTCTCCACTCGAGAGGAATCACGAGGGTCCCGCCCACATCCAGAGGAGCCCCGTTTCCGCCTCGTAGCTCGAGATGAGGGATCCTTACCCTGCTTCGTCAGGAAAGATTTCCCGGCGTTCCCGTCGCATCTCAAGAGGAGGCCCTCTCAACAGGAACGGCGAGAGGAACTCCAGGGTCGAGCCAGAGTTCCAAGAGTCCCCCAGATGTCTCAGTCCATTCCAGAGGAACCTCTTTTCCCTTCACCGGCTCGTCTTTCACGCCGAGGATCGACTCACACCAAGGTGGCACGTGGCACAGCCCTGTGGGAAAGCCTCGTGGGAAAGCCTCGAGGGACAGCCTCGAGGGAAAGCCACAGATCCCTTGATCCACGTGACAGGAAGCGTGACACTACTGCTGCAGCTCGGGAGGAAAGCGCACGTGCATGCCCCCACTCGAGACGAGGCCTGACTCCCCTGGGGAGACTCAGAAGCACCCCAAGATCCATGGCAACACTGGAGAGGAATCCTCAGGTTCCGGCCCCGACTCCACACAAGGACTGAGGCCCCGGCATGGACCGGAGAGGAATCCCGAGAGGGCCCCTCGCAACTCGCATGGGGACTGGCCTTTCCTGAGGCCACCAGAGCGGGTCCCTGAGGTCCCCGTCGTAACTCGAGAAGACCTGCCGCAACTCGAGAAAATCCAGGAGGTTCTCCCCTCCAGGCGAGATGAGGCCCATTTCCGCTGAGGCGTCTCGAGGCTGACCACACCTCCCCTCTGGAACTTCGAAAGGGTCCTTCACACCCTTGGTGCAAATCAAGAAGTTCCCCGACATACCCGTCTCCACTCGAGAGGAATCACGAGGGTCCCGCCCACATCCAGAGGAGCCCCGTTTCCGCCTCGTAGCTCGAGATGAGGGATCCTTACCCTGCTTCGTCAGGAAAGATTTCCCGGCGTTCCCGTCGCATCTCAAGAGGAGGCCCTCTCAACAGGAACGGCGAGAGGAACTCCAGGGTCGAGCCAGAGTTCCAAGAGTCCCCCAGATGTCTCAGTCCATTCCAGAGGAACCTCTTTTCCCTTCACCGGCTCGTCTTTCACGCCGAGGATCGACTCACACCAAGGTGGCACGTGGCACAGCCCTGTGGGAAAGCCTCGTGGGAAAGCCTCGAGGGACAGCCTCGAGGGAAAGCCACAGATCCCTTGATCCACGTGACAGGAAGCGTGACACTACTGCTGCAGCTCGGGAGGAAAGCGCACGTGCATGCCCCCACTCGAGACGAGGCCTGACTCCCCTGGGGAGACTCAGAAGCACCCCAAGATCCATGGCAACACTGGAGAGGAATCCTCAGGTTCCGGCCCCGACTCCACACAAGGACTGAGGCCCCGGCATGGACGGGAGAGGAATCCCGAGAGGTCCCCGAGCAACTCGCATGGGGACTGGCCATTCCTGAGGCCACCAGAGCGGGTCCCTGAGGTCCCCGTCGTAACTCGAGAAGACCTGCCGCAACTCGAGAAAATCCGGGAGGTTCTCCCCTCCAGGCGAGATGAGGCCCATTTCCGCTGAGGCGTCTCGAGGCTGATCACAGCTCCCCTCTGGAACTTCGAAAGGCTCCTTCACACCCTTGGTGCAAATCAAGAAGTTCCCCGACCTAGCCGTCTCCACTCGAGAGGAATCACGACGGTCCCGCCCACATCCAGAGGAGCCCCGTTTCCGCCTCGTAGCTCGAGATGAGGGATCCTTTCCCTGCTTCGTCGGGAAAGAGTTCCCGGCGTTCCCGTCGCATCTCAAGAGGAGGCCCTCTCAACAGGAACGGCGAGAGGAACTCCAGGGTCGTGCCACCATTCCAAGAGTCCCCCAGATGTCTCAGTCCATTCCAGAGGAACCTCTTTTCCCTTCACCGGCTCGTCTTTCACGCCGAGGATCGACTCACACCAAGGTGGCACGTGGCACAGCCCTGTGGGAAAGCCTCGTGGGAAAGCCTCGAGGGACAGCCTCGAGGGAAAGCCACAGAACCCTTGATCAACGTGACAGGAAGCGTGACACTACTGCTCCAGCTCTGGAGGAAAGCGCACGTGCATGCCCCCACTCGAGACGGGGCCTGACTCCCCTGGGGAGACTCAGAAGCACCCCAAGATCCATGGCAACACTGGAGAGGAATCCTCAGGTTCCGACCCCGACTCCACACAAGGACTGAGGCCCCGGCATGGACGGGAGAGGAATCCCGAGAGGGCCCCTCGCAACTCGCATGGGGACTGGCCTTTCCTGAGGCCACCAGAGCGGGTCCCTGAGGTCCCCGTCGTAACTCGAGAAGACCTGCCGCAACTCGAGAAAATCCAGGAGGTTCTCCCCTCCAGGCGAGATGAGGCCCATTTCCGCTGAGGCATCTCGAGGCTGATCACACCTCACCTCTGGAACTTTGAAAGGCTCCTTCACACCCTTGCTGCAAATCAAGAAGTTCCCCGACATACCCGACTTCACTCGAGAGGAATCACGAGGGTCCCGCCCACATCCAGAGGAGCCCCGTTTCCGCCTCGTAGCTCGAGATGAGAGATCCTTACCCTGCTTCGTCAGGAAAGATTTCCCGGCGTTCCCGTCGCATCTCAAGAGGAGGCCCTCTCAACAGGAACGGCGAGAGGAACTCCAGGGTCGAGCCAGAGTTCCAAGAGTCCCCCAGATGTCTCAGTCCATTCCAGAGGAACCTCTTTTCCCTTCACCGGCTCGTCTTTCACGCCGAGGATCGACTCACACCAAGGTGGCACGTGGCACAGCCCTGTGGGAAAGCCTCGTGGGAAAGCCTCGAGGGACAGCCTCGAGGGAAAGCCACAGATCCCTTGATCCACGTGACAGGAAGCGTGACACTACTGCTGCAGCTCGGGAGGAAAGCGCACGTGCATGCCCCCACTCCAGACGAGGCCTGACTCCCCTGGGGAGACTCAGAAGCACCCCAAGATCGATGGCAACACTGGAGAGGAATCCTCAGGTTCCGGCCCTGACTCCACACAAGGACTGAGGCCCCGGCATGGACCGGAGAGGAATCCTGAGAGGGCCCCTCGCAACTCGCATGGGGACTGGCCTTTCCTGAGGCCACCAGAGCGGGTCCCTGAGGTCCCCGTCGTAACTCGAGAAGACCTGCCGCAACTCGAGAAAATCCAGGAGGTTCTCCCCTCCAGGCGAGATGAGGCCCATTTCCGCTGAGGCGTCTCGAGGCTGATCACACCTCCCCTCTGGAACTTCGAAAGGGTCCTTCACACCCTTGGTGCAAATCAAGAAGTTCCCCGACATACCCGTCTCCACTCGAGAGGAATCACGAGGGTCCCGCCCACATCCAGAGGAGCCCCGTTTCCGCCTCGTAGCTCGAGATGAGGGATCCTTTCCCTGCTTCGTCGGGAAAGAGTTCCCGGCGTTCCCGTCGCATCTCAAGAGGAGGCCCTCTCAACAGGAACGGCGAGAGGAACTCCAGGGTCGAGCCAGAGTTCCAAGAGTCCCCCAGATGTCTCAGTCCATTCCAGAGGAACCTCTTTTCCCTTCACCGGCTCGTCTTTCACGCCGAGGATCGACTCACACCAAGGTGGCACGTGGCACAGCCCTGTGGGAAAGCCTCGTGGGAAAGCCTCGAGGGACAGCCTCGAGGGAAAGCCACAGATCCCTTGATCCACGTGACAGGAAGCGTGACACTACTGCTGCAGCTCGGGAGGAAAGCGCACGTGCATGCCCCCACTCCAGACGAGGCCTGACTCCCCTGGGGAGACTCAGAAGCACCCCAAGATCGATGGCAACACTGGAGAGGAATCCTCAGGTTCCGGCCCTGACTCCACACAAGGACTGAGGCCCCGGCATGGACCGGAGAGGAATCCTGAGAGGGCCCCTCGCAACTCGCATGGGGACTGGCCTTTCCTGAGGCCACCAGAGCGGGTCCCTGAGGTCCCCGTCGTAACTCGAGAAGACCTGCCGCAACTCGAGAAAATCCAGGAGGTTCTCCCCTCCAGGCGAGATGAGGCCCATTTCCGCTGAGGCGTCTCGAGGCTGATCACACCTCCCCTCTGGAACTTCGAAAGGGTCCTTCACACCCTTGGTGCAAATCAAGAAGTTCCCCGACATACCCGTCTCCACTCGAGAGGAATCACGAGGGTCCCGCCCACATCCAGAGGAGCCCCGTTTCCGCCTCGTAGCTCGAGATGAGGGATCCTTTCCCTGCTTCGTCGGGAAAGAGTTCCCGGCGTTCCCGTCGCATCTCAAGAGGAGGCCCTCTCAACAGGAACGGCGAGAGGAACTCCAGGGTCGAGCCAGAGTTCCAAGAGTCCCCCAGATGTCTCAGTCCATTCCAGAGGAACCTCTTTTCCCTTCACCGGCTCGTCTTTCACGCCGAGGATCGACTCACACCAAGGTGGCACGTGGCACAGCCCTGTGGGAAAGCCTCGTGGGAAAGCCTCGAGGGACAGCCTCGAGGGAAAGCCACAGATCCCTTGATCCACGTGACAGGAAGCGTGACACTACTGCTGCACCTCGGGAGGAAAGCGCACGTGCATGCCCCCACTCGAGACGAGGCCTGACTCCCCTGGGGAGACTCAGAAGCACCCCAAGATCCATGGCAACACTGGAGAGGAATCCTCAGGTTCCGGCCCCGACTCCACACAAGGACTGAGGCCCCGGCATGGACCGGAGAGGAATCCCGAGAGGGCCCCTCGCAACTCGCATGGGGACTGGCCTTTCCTGAGCCCACCAGAGCGGGTCCCTGAGGTCCCCGTCGTAACTCGAGAAGACCTGCCGCAACTCGAGAAAATCCAGGAGGTTCTCCCCTCCAGGCGAGATGAGGCCCATTTCCGCTGAGGCGTCTCGAGGCTGACCACACCTCCCCTCTGGAACTTCGAAAGGGTCCTTCACACCCTTGGTGCAAATCAAGAAGTTCCCCGACATACCCGTCTCCACTCGAGAGGAATCACGAGGGTCCCGCCCACATCCAGAGGAGCCCCGTTTCCGCCTCGTAGCTCGAGATGAGGGATCCTTACCCTGCTTCGTCAGGAAAGATTTCCCGGCGTTCCCGTCGCATCTCAAGAGGAGGCCCTCTCAACAGGAACGGCGAGAGGAACTCCAGGGTCGAGCCAGAGTTCCAAGAGTCCCCCAGATGTCTCAGTCCATTCGAGAGGAACCTCTTTTCCCTTCACCGGCTCGTCTTTCACGCCGAGGATCGACTCACACCAAGGTGGCACGTGGCACAGCCCTGTGGGAAAGCCTCGTGGAAAGCCTCGAGGGACAGCCTCGAGGGAAAGCCACAGATCCCTTGATCCACGTGACAGGAAGCGTGACACTACTGCTGCAGCTCTGGAGGAAAGCGCACGTGCATGCCCCCACTCGAGATGAGGCCTGACTCCCCTGGGGAGACTCAGAAGCACCCCAAGATCCATGGCAACACTGGAGAGGAATCCTCAGGTTCCGGCCCCGACTCCACACAAGGACTGAGGCCCCGGCATGGACGGGAGAGGAATCCCGAGAGGTCCCCGAGCAACTCGCATGGGGACTGGCCTTTCCTGAGGCCACCAGAGCGGGTCCCTGAGGTCCCCGTCGTAACTCGAGAAGACCTGCCGCAACTCGAGAAAATCCGGGAGGTTCTCCCCTCCAGGCGAGATGAGGCCCATTTCCGCTGAGGCGTCTCGAGGCTGATCACAGCTCCCCTCTGGAACTTCGAAAGGCTCCTTCACACCCTTGGTGCAAATCAAGAAGTTCCCCGACCTAGCCGTCTCCACTCGAGAGGAATCACGACGGTCCCGCCCACATCCAGAGGAGCCCCGTTTCCGCCTCGTAGCTCGAGATGAGGGATCCTTTCCCTGCTTCGTCGGGAAAGAGTTCCCGGCGTTCCCGTCGCATCTCAAGAGGAGGCCCTCTCAACAGGAACGGCGAGAGGAACTCCAGGGTCGTGCCACCATTCCAAGAGTCCCCCAGATGTCTCAGTCCATTCCAGAGGAACCTCTTTTCCCTTCACCGGCTCGTCTTTCACGCCGAGGATCGACTCACACCAAGGTGGCACGTGGCACAGCCCTGTGGGAAAGCCTCGTGGGAAAGCCTGGAGGGACAGCCTCGAGGGAAAGCCACAGAACCCTTGATCCACGTGACAGGAAGCGTGACACTACTGCTCCAGCTCTGGAGGAAAGCGCACGTGCATGCCCCCACTCGAGACGAGGCCTGACTCCCCTGGGGAGACTCAGAAGCACCCCAAGATCCATGGCAACACTGGAGAGGAATCCTCAGGTTCCGACCCCGACTCCACACAAGGACTGAGGCCCCGGCATGGACGGGAGAGGAATCCCGAGAGGGCCCCTCGCAACTCGCATGGGGACTGGCCTTTCCTGAGGCCACCAGAGCGGGTCCCTGAGGTCCCCGTCGTAACTCGAGAAGACCTGCCGCAACTCGAGAAAATCCAGGAGGTTCTCCCCTCCAGGCGAGATGAGGCCCATTTCCGCTGAGGCGTCTCGAGGCTGATCACACCTCACCTCTGGAACTTTGAAAGGCTCCTTCACACCCTTGCTGCAAATCAAGAAGTTCCCCGACATACCCGTCTCCACTCGAGAGGAATCACGAGGGTCCCGCCCACATCCAGAGGAGCCCCGTTTCCGCCTCGTAGCTCGAGATGATAGATCCTTACCCTGCTTCGTCAGGAAAGATTTCCCGGCGTTCCCGTCGCATCTCAAGAGGAGGCCCTCTCAACAGGAACGGCGAGAGGAACTCCAGGGTCGAGCCAGAGTTCCAAGAGTCCCCCAGATGTCTCAGTCCATTCCAGAGGAACCTCTTTTCCCTTCACCGGCTCGTCTTTCACGCCGAGGATCGACTCACACCAAGGTGGCACGTGGCACAGCCCTGTGGGAAAGCCTCGTGGGAAAGCCTCGAGGGACAGCCTCGAGGGAAAGCCACAGATCCCTTGATCCACGTGACAGGAAGCGTGACACTACTGCTGCAGCTCGGGAGGAAAGCGCACGTGCATGCCCCCACTCCAGACGAGGCCTGACTCCCCTGGGGAGACTCAGAAGCACCCCAAGATCCATGGCAACACTGGAGAGGAATCCTCAGGTTCCGGCCCCGACTCCACACAAGGACTGAGGCCCCGGCATGGACGGGAGAGGAATCCCGAGAGGTGCCCGAGCAACTCGCATGGGGACTGGCCTTTCCTGAGGCCACCAGAGCGGGTCCCTGAGGTCCCCGTCGTAACTCGAGAAGACCTGCCGCAACTCGAGAAAATCCGGGAGGTTCTCCCCTCCAGGCGAGATGAGGCCCATTTCCGCTGAGGCGTCTCGAGGCTGATCAAAGCTCCCCTCTGGAACTTCGAAAGGCTCCTTCACACCCTTGGTGCAAATCAAGAAGTTCCCCGACCTAGCCGTCTCCACTCGAGAGGAATCACGACGGTCCCGCCCACATCCAGAGGAGCCCCGTTTCCGCCTCGTAGCTCGAGATGAGGGATCCTTTCCCTGCTTCGTCGGGAAAGAGTTCCCGGCGTTCCCGTCGCATCTCAAGAGGAGGCCCTCTCAACAGGAACGGCGAGAGGAACTCCAGGGTCGTGCCACCATTCCAAGAGTCCCCCAGATGTCTCAGTCCATTCCAGAGGAACCTCTTTTCCCTTCACCGGCTCGTCTTTCACGCCGAGGATCGACTCACACCAAGGTGGCACGTGGCACAGCCCTGTGGGAAAGCCTCGTGGGAAAGCCTGGAGGGACAGCCTCGAGGGAAAGCCACAGAACCCTTGATCCACGTGACAGGAAGCGTGACACTACTGCTCCAGCTCTGGAGGAAAGCGCACGTGCATGCCCCCACTCGAGACGAGGCCTGACTCCCCTGGGGAGACTCAGAAGCACCCCAAGATCCATGGCAACACTGGAGAGGAATCCTCAGGTTCCGACCCCGACTCCACACAAGGACTGAGGCCCCGGCATGGACGGGAGAGGAATCCCGAGAGGGCCCCTCGCAACTCGCATGGGGACTGGCCTTTCCTGAGGCCACCAGAGCGGGTCCCTGAGGTCCCCGTCGTAACTCGAGAAGACCTGCCGCAACTCGAGAAAATCCAGGAGGTTCTCCCCTCCAGGCGAGATGAGGCCCATTTCCGCTGAGGCGTCTCGAGGCTGATCACACCTCACCTCTGGAACTTTGAAAGGCTCCTTCACACCCTTGCTGCAAATCAAGAAGTTCCCCGACATACCCGTCTCCACTCGAGAGGAATCACGAGGGTCCCGCCCACATCCAGAGGAGCCCCGTTTCCGCCTCGTAGCTCGAGATGATAGATCCTTACCCTGCTTCGTCAGGAAAGATTTCCCGGCGTTCCCGTCGCATCTCAAGAGGAGGCCCTCTCAACAGGAACGGCGAGAGGAACTCCAGGGTCGAGCCAGAGTTCCAAGAGTCCCCCAGATGTCTCAGTCCATTCCAGAGGAACCTCTTTTCCCTTCACCGGCTCGTCTTTCACGCCGAGGATCGACTCACACCAAGGTGGCACGTGGCACAGCCCTGTGGGAAAGCCTCGTGGGAAAGCCTCGAGGGACAGCCTCGAGGGAAAGCCACAGATCCCTTGATCCACGTGACAGGAAGCGTGACACTACTGCTGCAGCTCGGGAGGAAAGCGCACGTGCATGCCCCCACTCCAGACGAGGCCTGACTCCCCTGGGGAGACTCAGAAGCACCCCAAGATCCATGGCAACACTGGAGAGGAATCCTCAGGTTCCGGCCCCGACTCCACACAAGGACTGAGGCCCCGGCATGGACGGGAGAGGAATCCCGAGAGGTCCCCGAGCAACTCGCATGGGGACTGGCCTTTCCTGAGGCCACCAGAGCGGGTCCCTGAGGTCCCCGTCGTAACTCGAGAAGACCTGCCGCAACTCGAGAAAATCCGGGAGGTTCTCCCCTCCAGGCGAGATGAGGCCCATTTCCGCTGAGGCGTCTCGAGGCTGATCACAGCTCCCCTCTGGAACTTCGAAAGGCTCCTTCACACCCTTGGTGCAAATCAAGAAGTTCCCCGACCTAGCCGTCTCCACTCGAGAGGAATCACGAGGGTCCCGCCCACATCCAGAGGAGCCCCGTTTCCGCCTCGTAGCTCGAGATGAGGGATCCTTTCCCTGCTTCGTCGGGAAAGAGTTCCCGGCGTTCCCGTCGCATCTCAAGAGGAGGCCCTCTCAACAGGAACGGCGAGAGGAACTCCAGGGTCGTGCCACCATTCCAAGAGTCCCCCAGATGTCTCAGTCCATTCCAGAGGAACCTCTTTTCCCTTCACCGGCTCGTCTTTCACGCCGAGGATCGACTCACACCAAGGTGGCACGTGGCACAGCCCTGTGGGAAAGCCTCGTGGGAAAGCCTCGAGGGACAGCCTCGAGGGAAAGCCACAGATCCCTTGATCCACGTGACAGGAAGCGTGACACTACTGCTGCAGCTCGGGAGGAAAGCGCACGTGCATGCCCCCACTCGAGACGAGGCCTGACTCCCCTAGGGAGACTCAGAAGCACCCCAAGATCCATGGCAACACTGGAGAGGAATCCTCAGGTTCCGGCCCTGACTCCACACAAGGACTGAGGCCCCGGCATGGACGGGAGAGGAATCCCGAGAGGTCCCCGAGCAACTCGCATGGGGACTGGCCATTCCTGAGGCCACCAGAGCGGGTCCCTGAGGTCCCCGTCGTAACTCGAGAAGACCTGCCGCAACTCGAGAAAATCCGGGAGGTTCTCCCCTCCAGGCGTGATGAGGCCCATTTCCGCTGAGGCGTCTCGAGGCTGATCACAGCTCCCCTCTGGAACTTCGAAAGGCTCCTTCACACCCTTGGTGCAAATCAAGAAGTTCCCCGACCTAGCCGTCTCCACTCGAGAGGAATCACGACGGTCCCGCCCACATCCAGAGGAGCCCCGTTTCCGCCTCGTAGCTCGAGATGAGGGATCCTTTCCCTGCTTCGTCGGGAAAGAGTTCCCGGCGTTCCCGTCGCATCTCAAGAGGAGGCCCTCTCAACAGGAACGGCGAGAGGAACTCCAGGGTCGTGCCACCATTCCAAGAGTCCCCCAGATGTCTCAGTCCATTCCAGAGGAACCTCTTTTCCCTTCACCGGCTCGTCTTTCACGCCGAGGATCGACTCACACCAAGGTGGCACGTGGCACAGCCCTGTGGGAAAGCCTCGTGGGAAAGCCTCGAGGGACAGCCTCGAGGGAAAGCCACAGAACCCTTGATCCACGTGACAGGAAGCGTGACACTACTGCTCCAGCTCTGGAGGAAAGCGCACGTGCATGCCCCCACTCGAGACGAGGCCTGACTCCCCTGGGGAGACTCAGAAGCACCCCAAGATCCATGGCAACACTGGAGAGGAATCCTCAGGTTCCGACCCCGACTCCACACAAGTACTGAGGCCCCGGCATGGACGGGAGAGGAATCCTGAGAGGGCCCCTCGCAACTCGCATGGGGACTGGCCTTTCCTGAGGCTACCAGAGCGGGTCCCTGAGGTCCCCGTCGTAACTCGAGAAGACCTGCCGCAACTCGAGAAAATCCAGGAGGTTCTCCCCTCCAGGCGAGATGAGGCCCATTTCCGCTGAGGCGTCTCGAGGCTGATCATACCTCACCTCTGGAACTTTGAAAGGCTCCTTCACACCCTTGCTGCAAATCAAGAAGTTCCCCGACATACCCGTCTCCACTCGAGAGGAATCACGAGGGTCCCGCCCACATCCAGAGGAGCCCCGTTTCTGCCTCGTAGCTCGAGATGAGAGATCCTTACCCTGCTTCGTCAGGAAAGATTTCCCGGCTTTCCCGTCGCATCTCAAGAGGAGGCCCTCTCAACAGGAACGGCGAGAGGAACTCCAGGGTCGAGCCAGAGTTCCAAGAGTCCCCCAGATGTCTCAGTCCATTCCAGAGGAACCTCTTTTCCCTTCACCGGCTCGTCTTTCACGCCGAGGATCGACTCACACCAAGGTGGCACGTGGCACAGCCCTGTGGGAAAGCCTCGTGGGAAAGCCTCGAGGGACAGCCTCGAGGGAAAGCCACAGATCCCTTGATCCACGTGACAGGAAGCGTGACACTACTGCTGCAGCTCGGGAGGAAAGCGCACGTGCATGCCCCCACTCGAGACGAGGCCTGACTCCCCTGGGGAGACTCAGAAGCACCCCAAGATCCATGGCAACACTGGAGAGGAATCCTCAGGTTCCGGCCCCGACTCCACACAAGGACTGAGGCCCCGGCATGGACGGGAGAGGAATCCCGAGAGGTCCCCGAGCAACTCGCATGGGGACTGGCCTTTCCTGAGGCCACCAGAGCGGGTCCCTGAGGTCCCCGTCGTAACTCGAGAAGACCTGCCGCAACTCGAGAAAATCCGGGAGGTTCTCCCCTCCAGGCGAGATGAGGCCCATTTCCGCTGAGGCGTCTCGAGGCTGATCACAGCTCCCCTCTGGAACTTCGAAAGGCTCCTTCACACCCTTGGTGCAAATCAAGAAGTTCCCCGACCTAGCCGTCTCCACTCGAGAGGAATCACGAGGGTCCCGCCCACATCCAGAGGAGCCCCGTTTCCGCCTCGTAGCTCGAGATGAGGGATCCTTTCCCTGCTTCGTCGGGAAAGAGTTCCCGTCGTTCCCGTCGCATCTCAAGAGGAGGCCCTCTCAACAGGAACGGCGAGAGGAACTCCAGGGTCGTGCCACCATTCCAAGAGTCCCCCAGATGTCTCAGTCCATTCCAGAGGAACCTCTTTTCCCTTCACCGGCTTGTCTTTCACGCCGAGGATCGACTCACACCAAGGTGGCACGTGGCACAGCCCTGTGGGAAAGCCTCGTGGGAAAGCCTCGAGGGACAGCCTCGAGGGAAAGCCACAGATCCCTTGATCCACGTGACAGGAAGCGTGACACTACTGCTGCAGCTCGGGAGGAAAGCGCACGTGCATGCCCCCACTCGAGACGAGGCCTGACTCCCCTGGGGAGACTCAGAAGCACCCCAAGATCCATGGCAACACTGGAGAGGAATCCTCAGGTTCCGACCCCGACTCCACACAAGGACTGAGGCCCCGGCATGGACGGGAGAGGAATCCCGAGAGGTCCCCGAGCAACTCGCATGGGGACTGGCCATTCCTGAGGCCACCAGAGCGGGTCCCTGAGGTCCCCGTCGTAACTCGAGAAGACCTGCCGCAACTCGAGAAAATCCGGGAGGTTCTCCCCTCCAGGCGAGATGAGGCCCATTTCCGCTGAGGCGTCTCGAGGCTGATCACAGCTCCCCTCTGGAACTTCGAAAGGCTCCTTCACACCCTTGGTGCAAATCAAGAAGTTCCCCGACCTAGCCGTCTCCACTCGAGAGGAATCACGACGGTCCCGCCCACATCCAGAGGAGCCCCGTTTCCGCCTCGTAGCTCGAGATGAGGGATCCTTTCCCTGCTTCGTCGGGAAAGAGTTCCCGGCGTTCCCGTCGCATCTCAAGAGGAGGCCCTCTCAACAGGAACGGCGAGAGGAACTCCAGGGTCGTGCCACCATTCCAAGAGTCCCCCAGATGTCTCAGTCCATTCCAGAGGAACCTCTTTTCCCTTCACCGGCTCGTCTTTCACGCCGAGGATCGACTCACACCAAGGTGGCACGTGGCACAGCCCTGTGGGAAAGCCTCGTGGGAAAGCCTCGAGGGACAGCCTCGAGGGAAAGCCACAGAACCCTTGATCCACGTGACAGGAAGCGTGACACTACTGCTCCAGCTCTGGAGGAAAGCGCACGTGCATGCCCCCACTCGAGACGAGGCCTGACTCCCCTGGGGAGACTCAGAAGCACCCCAAGATCCATGGCAACACTGGAGAGGAATCCTCAGGTTCCGACCCCGACTCCACACAAGGACTGAGGCCCCGGCATGGACGGGAGAGGAATCCCGAGAGGGCCCCTCGCAACTCGCATGGGGACTGGCCTTTCCTGAGGCCACCAGAGCGGGTCCCTGAGGTCCCCGTCGTAACTCGAGAAGACCTGCCGCAACTCGAGAAAATCCAGGAGGTTCTCCCCTCCAGGCGAGATGAGGCCCATTTCCGCTGAGGCGTCTCGAGGCTGATCACACCTCACCTCTGGAACTTTGAAAGGCTCCTTCACACCCTTGCTGCAAATCAAGAAGTTCCCCGACATACCCGTCTCCACTCGAGAGGAATCACGAGGGTCCCGCCCACATCCAGAGGAGCCCCGTTTCCGCCTCGTAGCTCGAGATGAGGGATCCTTACACTGCTTCGTCAGGAAAGATTTCCCGGCGTTCCCGTCGCATCTCAAGAGGAGGCCCTCTCAACAGGAACGGCGAGAGGAACTCCAGGGTCGAGCCAGAGTTCCAAGAGTCCCCCAGATGTCTCAGTCCATTCCAAAGGAACCTCTTTTCCCTTCACCGGCTCGTCTTTCACGCCGAGGATCGACTCACACCAAGGTGGCACGTGGCACAGCCCTGTGGGAAAGCCTCGTGGGAAAGCCTCGAGGGACAGCCTCGAGGGAAAGCCACAGATCCCTTGATCCACGTGACAGGAAGCGTGACACTACTGCTGCAGCTCGGGAGGAAAGCGCACGTGCATGCCCCCACTCGAGACGAGGCCTGACTCCCCTGGGGAGGCTCAGAAGCACCCCAAGATCCATGGCAACACTGGAGAGGAATCCTCAGGTTCCGGCCCCGACTCCACACAAGGACTGAGGCCCCGGCATGGACGGGAGAGGAATCCCGAGAGGTCCCCGAGCAACTCGCATGGGGACTGGCCTTTCCTGAGGCCACCAGAGCGGGTCCCTGAGGTCCCCGTCGTAACTCGAGAAGACCTGCCGCAACTCGAGAAAATCCGGGAGGTTCTCCCCTCCAGGCGAGATGAGGCCCATTTCCGCTGAGGCGTCTCGAGGCTGATCACAGCTCCCCTCTGGAACTTCGAAAGGCTCCTTCACACCCTTGCTGCAAATCAAGAAGTTCTCCGACCTAGCCGTCTCCACTCGAGAGGAATCACGAGGGTCCCGCCCACATCCAGAGGAGCCCCGTTTCCGCCTCGTAGCTCGAGATGAGGGATCCTTTCCCTGCTTCGTCGGGAAAGAGTTCCCGGCGTTCCCGTCGCATCTCAAGAGGAGGCCCTCTCAACAGGAACGGCGAGAGGAACTCCAGGGTCGTGCCACCATTCCAAGAGTCCCCCAGATGTCTCAGTCCATTCCAGAGGAACCTCTTTTCCCTTCACCGGCTCGTCTTTCACGCCGAGGATCGACTCACACCAAGGTGGCACGTGGCACAGCCCTGTGGGAAAGCCTCGTGGGAAAGCCTCGAGGGACAGCCTCGAGGGAAAGCCACAGATCCCTTGATCCACGTGACAGGAAGCGTGACACTACTGCTGCACCTCGGGAGGAAAGCGCACGTGCATGCCCCCACTCGAGACGAGGCCTGACTCCCCTGGGGAGACTCAGAAGCACCCCAAGATCCATGGCAACACTGGAGAGGAATCCTCAGGTTCCGGCCCCGACTCCACACAAGGACTGAGGCCCCGGCATGGACCGGAGAGGAATCCCGAGAGGGCCCCTCGCAACTCGCATGGGGACTGGCCTTTCCTGAGGCCACCAGAGCGGGTCCCTGAGGTCCCCGTCGTAACTCGAGAAGACCTGCCGCAACTCGAGAAAATCCAGGAGGTTCTCCCCTCCAGGCGAGATGAGGCCCATTTCCGCTGAGGCGTCTCGAGGCTGACCACACCTCCCCTCTGGAACTTCGAAAGGGTCCTTCACACCCTTGGTGCAAATCAAGAAGTTCCCCGGCATACCCGTCTCCACTCGAGAGGAATCACGAGGGTCCCGCCCACATCCAGAGGAGCCCCGTTTCCGCCTCGTAGCTCGAGATGAGGGATCCTTACCCTGCTTCGTCAGGAAAGATTTCCCGGCGTTCCCGTCGCATCTCAAGAGGAGGCCCTCTCAACAGGAACGGCGAGAGGAACTCCAGGGTCGAGCCAGAGTTCCAAGAGTCCCCCAGATGTCTCAGTCCATTCCAGAGGAACCTCTTTTCCCTTCACCGGCTCGTCTTTCACGCCGAGGATCGACTCACACCAATGTGGCACGTGGCACAGCCCTGTGGGAAAGCCTCGTGGGAAAACCTCGAGGGACAGCCTCGAGGGAAAGCCACAGATCCCTTGATCCACGTGACAGGAAGCGTGACACTACTGCTGCAGCTCGGGAGGAAAGCGCACGTGCATGCCCCCACTCGAGACGAGGCCTGACTCCCCTGGGGAGGCTCAGAAGCACCCCAAGATCCATGGCAACACTGGAGAGGAATCCTCAGGTTCCGGCCCCGACTCCACACAAGGACTGAGGCCCCGGCATGGACGGGAGAGGAATCCCGAGAGGTCCCCGAGCAACTCGCATGGGGACTGGCCATTCCTGAGGCCACCAGAGCGGGTCCCTGAGGTCCCCGTCGTAACTCGAGAAGACCTGCCGCAACTCGAGAAAATCCGGGAGGTTCTCCCCTCCAGGCGAGATGAGGCCCATTTCCGCTGAGGCGTCTCGAGGCTGATCACAGCTCCCCTCTGGAACTTCGAAAGGCTCCTTCACACCCTTGGTGCAAATCAAGAAGTTCCCCGACATACCCGTCTCCACTCGAGAGGAATCACGACGGTCCCGCCCACATCCAGAGGAGCCCCGTTTCCGCCTCGTAGCTCGAGATGAGGGATCCTTTCCCTGCTTCGTCGGGAAAGAGTTCCCGGCGTTCCCGTCGCATCTCAAGAGGAGGCCCTCTCAACAGGAACGGCGAGAGGAACTCCAGGGTCGTGCCACCATTCCAAGAGTCCCCCAGATGCCTCAGTCCATTCCAGAGGAACCTCTTTTCCCTTCACCGGCTCGTCTTTCACGCCGAGGATCGACTCACACCAAGGTGGCACGTGGCACAGCCCTGTGGGAAAGCCTCGTGGGAAAGCCTCGAGGGACAGCCTCGAGGGAAAGCCACAGAACCCTTGATCCACGTGACAGGAAGCGTGACACTACTGCTGCAGCTCTGGAGGAAAGCGCACGTGCATGCCCCCACTCCAGACGAGGCCTGACTCCCCTGGGGAGACTCAGAAGCACCCCAAGATCCATGGCAACACTGGAGAGGAATCCTCAGGTTCCGACCCCGACTCCACACAAGGACTGAGGCCCCGGCATGGACGGGAGAGGAATCCCGAGAGGGCCCCTCGCAACTCGCATGGGGACTGGCCTTTCCTGAGGCCACCAGAGCGGGTCCCTGCGGTCCCCGTCGTAACTCGAGAAGACCTGCCGCAACTCGAGAAAATCCAGGAGGTTCTCCCCTCCAGGCGAGATGAGGCCCATTTCCGCTGAGGCGTCTCGAGGCTGATCACACCTCACCTCTGGAACTTTGAAAGGCTCCTTCACACCCTTGCTGCAAATCAAGAAGTTCCCCGACATACCCGTCTCCACTCGAGAGGAATCACGAGGGTCCCGCCCACATCCAGAGGAGCCCCGTTTCCGCCTCGTAGCTCGAGATGAGAGATCCTTACCCTGCTTCGTCAGGAAAGATTTCCCGGCGTTCCCGTCGCATCTCAAGAGGAGGCCCTCTCAACAGGAACGGCGAGAGGAACTCCAGGGTCGAGCCACCATTCCAAGAGTCCCCCAGATGTCTCAGTCCATTCCAGAGGAACCTCTTTTCCCTTCACCGGCTCGTCTTTCACGCCGAGGATCGACTCACACCAAGGTGGCACGTGGCACAGCCCTGTGGGAAAGCCTCGTGGGAAAGCCTCGAGGGACAGCCTTGAGGGAAAGCCACAGATCCCTTGATCCACGTGACAGGAAGCGTGACACTACTGCTGCAGCTCGGGAGGAAAGCGCACGTGCATGCCCCCACTCGAGACGAGGCCTGACTCCCCTGGGGAGACTCAGAAGCACCCCAAGATCCATGGCAACACTGGAGAGGAATCCTCAGGTTCCGGCCCCGACTCCACACAAGGACTGAGGCCCCGGCATGGACGGGAGAGGAATCCCGAGAGGTCCCCGAGCAACTCGCATGGGGACTGGCCTTTCCTGAGGCCACCAGAGCGGGTCCCTGAGGTCCCCGTCGTAACTCGAGAAGACCTGCCGCAACTCGAGAAAATCCGGGAGGTTCTCCCCTCCAGGCGAGATGAGGCCCATTTCCGCTGAGGCGTCTCGAGGCTGATCACAGCTCCCCTCTGGAACTTCGAAAGGCTCCTTCACACCCTTGGTGCAAATCAAGAAGTTCCCCGACCTAGCCGTCTCCACTCGAGAGGAATCACGACGGTCCCGCCCACATCCAGAGGAGCCCCGTTTCCGCCTCGTAGCTCGAGATGAGGGATCCTTTCCCTGCTTCGTCGGGAAAGAGTTCCCGGCGTTCCCGTCGCATCTCAAGAGGAGGCCCTCTCAACAGGAACGGCGAGAGGAACTCCAGGGTCGTGCCACCATTCCAAGAGTCCCCCAGATGTCTCAGTCCATTCCAGAGGAACCTCTTTTCCCTTCACCGGCTCGTCTTTCACGCCGAGGATCGACTCACACCAAGGTGGCACGTGGCACAGCCCTGTGGGAAAGCCTCGTGGGAAAGCCTCGAGGGACAGCCTCGAGGGAAAGCCACAGAACCCTTGATCCACGTGACAGGAAGCGTGACACTACTGCTGCAGCTCTGGAGGAAAGCGCACGTGCATGCCCCCACTCCAGACGAGGCCTGACTCCCCTGGGGAGACTCAGAAGCACCCCAAGATCCATGGCAACACTGGAGAGGAATCCTCAGGTTCCGGCCCCGACTCCACACAAGGACTGAGGCCCCGGCATGGACGGGAGAGGAATCCCGAGAGGGCCCCTCGCAACTCGCATGGGGACTGGCCTTTCCTGAGGCCACCAGAGCGGGTCCCTGAGGTCCCCGTCGTAACTCGAGAAGACCTGCCGCAACTCGAGAAAATCCAGGAGGTTCTCCCCTCCAGGCGAGATGAGGCCCATTTCCGCTGAGGCGTCTCGAGGCTGATCACACCTCACCTCTGGAACTTTGAAAGGCTCCTTCACACCCTTGCTGCAAATCAAGAAGTTCCCCGACATACCCGTCTCCACTCGAGAGGAATCACGAGGGTCCCGCCCACATCCAGAGGAGCCCCGTTTCCGCCTCGTAGCTCGAGATGAGAGATCCTTACCCTGCTTCGTCAGGAAAGATTTCCCGGCGTTCCCGTCGCATCTCAAGAGGAGGCCCTCTCAACAGGAACGGCGAGAGGAACTCCAGGGTCGAGCCAGAGTTCCAAGAGTCCCCCAGATGTCTCAGTCCATTCCAGAGGAACCTCTTTTCCCTTCACCGGCTCGTCTTTCACGCCGAGGATCGACTCACACCAAGGTGGCACGTGGCACAGCCCTGTGGGAAAGCCTCGTGGGAAAGCCTCGAGGGACAGCCTCGAGGGAAAGCCACAGATCCCTTGATCCATGTGACAGGAAGCGTGACACTACTGCTGCAGCTCGGGAGGAAAGCGCACGTGCATGCCCCCACTCGAGACGAGGCCTGACTCCCCTGGGGAGGCTCAGAAGCACCCCAAGATCCATGGCAACACTGGAGAGGAATCCTCAGGTTCCGGCCCCGACTCCACACAAGGACTGAGGCCCCGGCATGGACGGGAGAGGAATCCCGAGAGGGCCCCTCGCAACTCGCATGGGGACTGGCCTTTCCTGAGGCCACCAGAGCGGGTCCCTGAGGTCCCCGTCGTAACTCGAGAAGACCTGCCGCAACTCGAGAAAATCCGGGAGGTTCTCCCCTCCAGGCGAGATGAGGCCCATTTCCGCTGAGGCGTCTCAAGGCTGATCACACCTCACCTCTGGAACTTCGAAAGGCTCCTTCACACCCTTGGTGCAAATCAAGAAGTTCCCCGACCTAGCCGTCTCCACTCGAGAGGAATCACGACGGTCCCGCCCACATCCAGAGGAGCCCCGTTTCCGCCTCGTAGCTCGAGATGAGGGATCCTTTCCCTGCTTCGTCGGGAAAGAGATCCCGGCGTTCCCGTCGCATCTCAAGAGGAGGCCCTCTCAACAGGAACGGCGAGAGGAACTCCAGGGTCGTGCCACCATTCCAAGAGTCCCCCAGATGTCTCAGTCCATTCCAGAGGAACCTCTTTTCCCTTCACCGGCTCGTCTTTCACGCCGAGGATCGACTCACACCAAGGTGGCACGTGGCACAGCCCTGTGGGAAAGCCTCGTGGGAAAGCCTCGAGGGACAGCCTCGAGGGAAAGCCACAGAACCCTTGATCCACGTGACAGGAAGCGTGACACTACTGCTGCAGCTCTGGAGGAAAGCGCACGTGCATGCCCCCACTCCAGACGAGGCCTGACTCCCCTGGGGAGACTCAGAAGCACCCCAAGATCCATGGCAACACTGGAGAGGAATCCTCAGGTTCCGACCCCGACTCCACACAAGGACTGAGGCCCCGGCATGGACGGGAGAGGAATCCCGAGAGGGCCCCTCGCAACTCGCATGGGGACTGGCCTTTCCTGAGGCCACCAGAGCGGGTCCCTGCGGTCCCCGTCGTAACTCGAGAAGACCTGCCGCAACTCGAGAAAATCCAGGAGGTTCTCCCCTCCAGGCGAGATGAGGCCCATTTCCGCTGAGGCGTCTCGAGGCTGATCACACCTCACCTCTGGAACTTTGAAAGGCTCCTTCACACCCTTGCTGCAAATCAAGAAGTTCCCCGACATACCCGTCTCCACTCGAGAGGAATCACGAGGGTCCCGCCCACATCCAGAGGAGCCCCGTTTCCGCCTCGTAGCTCGAGATGAGAGATCCTTACCCTGCTTCGTCAGGAAAGATTTCCCGGCGTTCCCGTCGCATCTCAAGAGGAGGCCCTCTCAACAGGAACGGCGAGAGGAACTCCAGGGTCGAGCCAGAGTTCCAAGAGTCCCCCAGATGTCTCAGTCCATTCCAGAGGAACCTCTTTTCCCTTCACCGGCTCGTCTTTCACGCCGAGGATCGACTCACACCAAGGTGGCACGTGGCACAGCCCTGTGGGAAAGCCTCGTGGGAAAGCCTCGAGGGACAGCCTCGAGGGAAAGCCACAGATCCCTTGATCCACGTGACAGGAAGCGTGACACTACTGCTGCAGCTCGGGAGGAAAGCACACGTGCATGCCCCCACTCGAGACGAGGCCTGACTCCCCTGGGGAGGCTCAGAAGCACCCCAAGATCCATGGCAACACTGGAGAGGAATCCTCAGGTTCCGGCCCCGACTCCACACAAGGACTGAGGCCCTGGCATGGACGGGAGAGGAATCCCGAGAGGGCCCCGAGCAACTCGCATGGGGACTGGCCTTTCCTGAGGCCACCAGAGCGGGTCCCTGAGGTCCCCGTCGTAACTCGAGAAGACCTGCCGCAACTCGAGAAAATCCGGGAGGTTCTCCCCTCCAGGCGAGATGAGGCCCATTTCCGCTGAGGCGTCTCGAGGCTGATCACAGCTCCCCTCTGGAACTTCGAAAGGCTCCTTCACACCCTTGGTGCAAATCAAGAAGTTCCCCGACCTAGCCGTCTCCACTCGAGAGGAATCACGAGGGTCCCGCCCACATCCAGAGGAGCCCCGTTTCCGCCTCGTAGCTCGAGATGAGGGATCCTTTCCCTGCTTCGTCGGGAAAGAGTTCCCGGCGTTCCCGTAGCATCTCAAGAGGAGGCCCTCTCAACAGGAACGGCGAGAGGAACTCCAGGGTCGTGCCACCATTCCAAGAGTCCCCCAGATGTCTCAGTCCATTCCAGAGGAACCTCTTTTCCCTTCACCGGCTCGTCTTTCACGCCGAGGATCGACTCACACCAAGGTGGCACGTGGCACAGCCCTGTGGGAAAGCCTCGTGGGAAAGCCTCGAGGGACAGCCTCGAGGGAAAGCCACAGATCCCTTGATCCACGTGACAGGAAGCGTGACACTACTGCTGCACCTCGGGAGGAAAGCGCACGTGCATGCCCCCACTCGAGACGAGGCCTGACTCCCCTGGGGAGACTCAGAAGCACCCCAAGATCCATGGCAACACTGGAGAGGAATCCTCAGGTTCCGGCCCCGACTCCACACAAGGACTGAGGCCCCGGCATGGACCGGAGAGGAATCCCGAGAGGGCCCCTCGCAACTCGCATGGGGACTGGCCTTTCCTGAGGCCACCAGAGCGGGTCCCTGAGGTCCCCGTCGTAACTCGAGAAGACCTGCCGCAACTCGAGAAAATCCAGGAGGTTCTCCCCTCCAGGCGAGATGAGGCCCATTTCCGCTGAGGCGTCTCGAGGCTGACCACACCTCCCCTCTGGAACTTCGAAAGGGTCCTTCACACCCTTGGTGCAAATCAAGAAGTTCCCCGACATACCCGTCTCCACTCGAGAGGAATCACGAGGGTCCCGCCCACATCCAGAGGAGCCCCGTTTCCGCCTCGTAGCTCGAGATGAGGGATCCTTACCCTGCTTCGTCAGGAAAGATTTACAGGCGTTCCCGTCGCATCTCAAGAGGAGGCCCTCTCAACAGGAACGGCGAGAGGAACTCCAGGGTCGAGCCAGAGTTCCAAGAGTCCCCCAGATGTCTCAGTCCATTCCAGAGGAACCTCTTTTCCCTTCACCGGCTCGTCTTTCACGCCGAGGATCGACTCACACCAAGGTGGCACGTGGCACAGCCCTGTGGGAAAGCCTCGTGGGAAAGCCTCGAGGGACAGCCTCGAGGGAAAGCCACAGATCCCTTGATCCACGTGACAGGAAGCGTGACACTACTGCTGCAGCTCGGGAGGAAAGCGCACGTGCATGCCCCCACTCGAGACGAGGCCTGACTCCCCTGGGGAGACTCAGAAGCACCCCAAGATCCATGGCAACACTGGAGAGGAATCCTCAGGTTCCGGCCCCGACTCCACACAAGGACTGAGGCCCCGGCATGGACGGGAGAGGAATCCCGAGAGGTCCCCGAGCAACTCGCATGGGGACTGGCCATTCCTGAGGCCACCAGAGCGGGTCCCTGAGGTCCCCGTCGTAACTCGAGAAGACCTGCCGCAACTCGAGAAAATCCGGGAGGTTCTCCCCTCCAGGCGAGATGAGGCCCATTTCCGCTGAGGCGTCTCGAGGCTGATCACAGCTCCCCTCTGGAACTTCGAAAGGCTCCTTCACACCCTTGGTGCAAATCAAGAACTTCCCCGA
The DNA here is from genome assembly GCF_023091745.1 of Budorcas taxicolor. Classification (NCBI taxonomy): domain Eukaryota; kingdom Metazoa; phylum Chordata; class Mammalia; order Artiodactyla; family Bovidae; genus Budorcas; species Budorcas taxicolor. The sequence continues at coordinate 82,720 of NW_026291654.1, forward strand.
CCTAGCCGTCTCCACTCGAGAGGAATCATGACGGTCCCGCCCACATCCAGAGGAGCCCCGTTTCCGCCTCGTAGCTCGAGATGAGGGATCCTTTCCCTGCTTCGTCGGGAAAGAGTTCCCGGCGTTCCCGTCGCATCTCAAGAGGAGGCCCTCTCAACAGGAACGGCGAGAGGAACTCCAGGGTCGTGCCACCATTCCAAGAGTCCCCCAGATGTCTCAGTCCATTCCAGAGGAACCTCTTTTCCCTTCACCGGCTCGTCTTTCACGCCGAGGATCGACTCACACCAAGGTGGCATGTGGCACAGCCCTGTGGGAAAGCCTCGTGGGAAAGCCTCGAGGGACAGCCTCGAGGGAAAGCCACAGAACCCTTGATCCACGTGACAGGAAGCGTGACACTACTGCTCCAGCTCGGGAGGAAAGCGCACATGCATGCCCCCACTCGAGACGAGGCCTGACTCCCCTGGGGAGACTCAGAAGCACCCCAAGATCCATGGCAACACTGGAGAGGAATCCTCAGGTTCCGACCCCGACTCCACACAAGGACTGAGGCCCCGGCATGGACGGGAGAGGAATCCCGAGAGGGCCCCTCGCAACTCGCATGGGGACTGGCCTTTCCTGAGGCCACCAGAGCGGGTCCCTGAGGTCCCCGTCGTAACTTGAGAAGACCTGCCGCAACTCGAGAAAATCCAGGAGGTTCTCCCCTCCAGGCGAGATGAGGCCCATTTCCGCTGAGGCATCTCGAGGCTGATCACACCTCACCTATGGAACTTTGAAAGGCTCCTTCAGACCCTTGCTGCAAATCAAGAAGTTCCCCGACATACCCGTGTCCACTCGAGAGGAATCACGAGGGTCCCGCCCACATCCAGAGGAGCCCCGTTTCCGCCTCGTAGCTCGAGATGAGTGATCCTTACCCTGCTTCTTCAGGAAAGAGTTCCCGGCGTTCCCGTCGCATCTCAAGAGGAGGCCCTCTCAACAGGAACGGCGAGAGGAACTCCAGGGTCGTGCCACCATTCCAAGAGTCCCCCAGATGTCTCAGTCCATTCCAGAGGAACCTCTTTTCCCTTCACCGGCTCGTCTTTCACGCCGAGGATCGACTCACACCAAGGTGGCACGTGGCACAGCCCTGTGGGAAAGCCTCGTGGGAAAGCCTCGAGGGACAGCCTCGAGGGAAAGCCACAGAACCCTTGATCCACGTGACAGGAAGCGTGACACTACTGCTCCAGCTCGGGAGGAAAGCGCACATGCATGCCCCCACTCGAGACGAGGCCTGACTCCCCTGGGGAGACTCAGAAGCACCCCAAGATCCATGGCAACACTGGAGAGGAATCCTCAGGTTCCGACCCCGACTCCACACAAGGACTGAGGCCCCGGCATGGATGGGAGAGGAATCCCGAGAGGGCCCCTAGCAACTCGCATGGGGACTGGCCTTTCCTGAGGGCACCAGAGCGGGTCCCTGAGGTCCCCGTCGTAACTCGAGAAGACCTGCCGCAACTCGAGAAAATCCGGGAGGTTCTCCCCTCCAGGCGAGATGAGGCCCATTTCCCCTGAGGCATCTCGAGGCTGATCACACCTCACCTATGGAACTTTGAAAGGCTCCTTCACACCCTTGCTGCAAATCAAGAAGTTCCCCGACATACCCGTGTCCACTCGAGAGGAATCACGAGGGTCCCGCCCACATCCAGAGGAGCCCCGTTTCCACCTCGTAGCTCGAGATGAGGGATCCTTTCCCTGCTTCGTCGGGAAAGAGTTCCCGTCGTTCCCGTCGCATCTCAAGAGGAGGCCCTCTCAACAGGAACGGCGAGAGGAACTCCAGGGTCGTGCCACCATTCCAAGAGTCCCCCAGATGTCTCAGTCCATTCCAGAGGAACCTCTTTTCCCTTCACCGGCTCGTCTTTCACGCCGAGGATCGACTCACACCAAGGTGGCACGTGGCACAGCCCTGTGGGAAAGCCTCGTGGGAAAGCCTCGAGGGACAGCCTCGAGGGAAAGCCACAGATCCCTTGATCCACGTGACAGGAAGCGTGACACTACTGCTGCAGCTCGGGAGGAAAGCGCACGTGCATGCCCCCACTCGAGACGAGGCCTGACTCCCCTGGGGAGACTCAGAAGCACCCCAAGATCCATGGCAACACTGGAGAGGAATCCTCAGGTTCCGGCCCCGACTCCACACAAGGACTGAGGCCCCGGCATGGACGGGAGAGGAATCCCGAGAGGTCCCCGAGCAACTCGCATGGGGACTGGCCATTCCTGAGGCCACCAGAGCGGGTCCCTGATGTCCCCGTCGTAACTCGAGAAGACCTGCCGCAACTCGAGAAAATCCGGGAGGTTCTCCCCTCCAGGCGAGATGAGGCCCATTTCCGCTGAGGCGTCTCGAGGCTGATCACAGCTTCCCTCTGGAACTTCGAAAGGCTCCTTCACACCCTTGGTGCAAATCAAGAAGTTCCCCGACCTAGCCGTCTCCACTCGAGAGGAATCACGACGGTCCCGCCCACATCCAGAGGAGCCCCGTTTCCGCCTCGTAGCTCGAGGTGAGGGATCCTTTCCCTGCTTCGTCGGGAAAGAGTTCCCGGCGTTCCCGTCGCATCTCAAGAGGAGGCCCTCTCAACAGGAACGGCGAGAGGAACTCCAGGGTCGTGCCACCATTCCAAGAGTCCCCCAGATGTCTCAGTCCATTCCGGAGGAACCTCTTTTCCCTTCACCGGCTCGTCTTTCACGCCGAGGATCGACTCACACCAAGGTGGCACGTGGCACAGCCCTGTGGGAAAGCCTCGTGGGAAAGCCTCGAGGGACAGCCTCGAGGGAAAGCCACAGATCCCTTGATCCACGTGACAGGAAGCGTGACACTACTGCTCCAGCTCGGGAGGAAAGCGCACGTGCATGCCCCCACTCCAGACGAGGCCTGACTCCCCTGGGGAGACTCAGAAGCACCCCAAGATCCATGGCAACACTGGAGAGGAATCCTCAGGTTCCGACCCCGACTCCACACAAGGACTGAGGCCCCGGCATGGATGGGAGAGGAATCCCGAGAGGGCCCCTAGCAACTCGCATGGGGACTGGCCTTTCCTGAGGGCACCAGAGCGGGTCCCTGAGGTCCCCGTCGTAACTCGAGAAGACCTGCCGCAACTCGAGAAAATCCGGGAGGTTCTCCCCTCCAGGCGAGATGAGGCCCATTTCCCCTGAGGCATCTCGAGGCTGATCACACCTCACCTATGGAACTTTGAAAGGCTCCTTCACACCCTTGCTGCAAATCAAGAAGTTCCCCGACATACCCGTGTCCACTCGAGAGGAATCACGAGGGTCCCGCCCACATCCAGAGGAGCCCCGTTTCCGCCTCGTAGCTCGAGATGAGGGATCCTTTCCCTGCTTCGTCGGGAAAGAGTTCCCGTCGTTCCCGTCGCATCTCAAGAGGAGGCCCTCTCAACAGGAACGGCGAGAGGAACTCCAGGGTCGTGCCACCATTCCAAGAGTCCCCCAGATGTCTCAGTCCATTCCAGAGGAACCTCTTTTCCCTTCACCGGCTCGTCTTTCACGCCGAGGATCGACTCACACCAAGGTGGCACGTGGCACAGCCCTGTGGGAAAGCCTCGTGGGAAAGCCTCGAGGGACAGCCTCGAGGGAAAGCCACAGATCCCTTGATCCACGTGACAGGAAGCGTGACACTACTGCTGCAGCTCGGGAGGAAAGCGCACGTGCATGCCCCCACTCGAGACGAGGCCTGACTCCCCTGGGGAGACTCAGAAGCACCCCAAGATCCATGGCAACACTGGAGAGGAATCCTCAGGTTCCGGCCCCGACTCCACACAAGGACTGAGGCCCCGGCATGGACGGGAGAGGAATCCCGAGAGGTCCCCGAGCAACTCGCATGGGGACTGGCCATTCCTGAGGCCACCAGAGCGGGTCCCTGATGTCCCCGTCGTAACTCGAGAAGACCTGCCGCAACTCGAGAAAATCCGGGAGGTTCTCCCCTCCAGGCGAGATGAGGCCCATTTCCGCTGAGGCGTCTCGAGGCTGATCACAGCTTCCCTCTGGAACTTCGAAAGGCTCCTTCACACCCTTGGTGCAAATCAAGAAGTTCCCCGACCTAGCCGTCTCCACTCGAGAGGAATCACGACGGTCCCGCCCACATCCACAGGAGCTCCGTTTCCGCCTCGTAGCTCGAGGTGAGGGATCCTTTCCCTGCTTCGTCGGGAAAGAGTTCCCGGCGTTCCCGTCGCATCTCAAGAGGAGGCCCTCTCAACAGGAACGGCGAGAGGAACTCCAGGGTCGTGCCACCATTCCAAGAGTCCCCCAGATGTCTCAGTCCATTCCAGAGGAACCTCTTTTCCCTTCACCGGCTCGTCTTTCACGCCGAGGATCGACTCACACCAAGGTGGCACGTGGCACAGCCCTGTGGGAAAGCCTCGTGGGAAAGCCTCGAGGGACAGCCTCGAGGGAAAGCCACAGAACCCTTGATCCACGTGACAGGAAGCGTGACACTACTGCTCCAGCTCGGGAGGAAAGCGCACGTGCATGCCCCCACTCCAGACGAGGCCTGACTCCCCTGGGGAGACTCAGAAGCACCCCAAGATCCATGGCAACACTGGAGAGGAATCCTCAGGTTCCGACCCCGACTCCACACAAGGACTGAGGCCCCGGCATGGACGGGAGAGGAATCCCGAGAGGGCCCCTCGCAACTCGCATGGGGACTGGCCTTTCCTGAGGCCACCAGAGCGGGTCCCTGAGGTCCCTGTCGTAACTCGAGAAGACCTGCCGCAACTCGAGAAAATCCAGGAGGTTCTCCCCTCCAGGCGAGATGAGGCCCATTTCCGCTGAGGCGTCTCGAGGCTGATCACACCTCACCTCTGCAACTTTGAAAGGCTTCTTCACACCCTTGCTGCAAATCAAGAAGTTCCCCGACATACCCGTCTCCACTCGAGAGGAATCACGAGGGTCCCGCCCACATCCAGAGGAGCCCCGTTTCCGCCTCGTAGCTCGAGATGAGAGATCCTTACCCTGCTTCGACAGGAAAGATTTCCCGGCGTTCCCGTCGCATCTCAAGAGGAGGCCCTCTCAACAGGAACGGCGAGAGGAACTCCAGGGTCGAGCCAGAGTTCCAAGAGTCCCCCAGATGTCTCAGTCCATTCCAGAGGAACCTCTTTTCCCTTCACCGGCTCGTCTTTCACGCCGAGGATCGACTCACACCAAGGTGGCACGTGGCACAGCCCTGTGGGAAAGCCTCGTGGGAAAGCCTCGAGGGACAGCCTCGAGGGAAAGCCACAGATCCCTTGATCCACGTGACAGGAAGCGTGACACTACTGCTGCAGCTCGGGAGGAAAGCGCACGTGCATGCCCCCACTCGAGACGAGGCCTGACTCCCCTGGGGAGACTCAGAAGCACCCCAAGATCCATGGCAACACTGGAGAGGAATCCTCAGGTTCCGGCCCCGACTCCACACAAGGACTGAGGCCCCGGCATGGACGGGAGAGGAATCCCGAGAGGTCCCCGAGCAACTCGCATGGGGACTGGCCTTTCCTGAGGCCACCAGAGCGGGTCCCTGAGGTCCCCGTCGTAACTCGAGAAGACCTGCCGCAACTCGAGAAAATCCGGGAGGTTCTCCCCTCCAGGCGAGATGAGGCCCATTTCCGCTGAGGCATCTCGAGACTGATCACAGCTCCCCTCTGGAACTTCGAAAGGCTCCTTCACACCCTTGGTGCAAATCAAGAAGTTCCCCGACCTAGCCGTCTCCACTCGAGAGGAATCACGAGGGTCCCGCCCACATCCAGAGGAGCCCCGTTTCCGCCTCGTAGCTCGAGATGAGGGATCCTTTCCCTGCTTCGTCGGGAAAGAGTTCCCGGCGTTCCCGGCGCATCTCAAGAGGAGGCCCTCTCAACAGGAACGGCGAGAGGAACTCCAGGGTCGTGCCATCATTCCAAGAGTCCCCCAGATGTCTCAGTCCATTCCAGAGGAACCTCTTTTCCCTTCACCGGCTCGTCTTTCACGCCGAGGATCGACTCACACCAAGGTGGCACGTGGCACAGCCCTGTGGGAAAGCCTCGTGGGAAAGCCTCGAGGGACAGCCTCGAGGGAAAGCCACTGATCCCTTGATCCACGTGACAGGAAGCGTGACACTACTGCTGCAGCTCGGGAGGAAAGCGCACGTGCATGCCCCCACTCGAGACGAGGCCTGACTCCCCTGGGGAGACTCAGAAGCACCCCAAGATCCATGGCAACACTGGAGAGGAATCCTCAGGTTCCGGCCCCGACTCCACACAAGGACTGAGGCCCCGGCATGGACGGGAGAGGAATCCCGAGAGGTCCCCGAGCAACTCGCATGGGGACTGGCCATTCCTGAGGCCACCAGAGCGGGTCCCTGAGGTCCCCGTCGTAACTCGAGAAGACCTGCCGCAACTCGAGAAAATCCGGGAGGTTCTCCCCTCCAGGCGAGATGAGGCCCATTTCCGCTGAGGCGTCTCGAGGCTGATCACAGCTCCCCTCTGGAACTTCGAAAGGCTCCTTCACACCCTTGGTGCAAATCAAGAACTTCCCCGACCTAGCCGTCTCCACTCGAGAGGAATCATGACGGTCCCGCCCACATCCAGAGGAGCCCCGTTTCCGCCTCGTAGCTCGAGATGAGGGATCCTTTCCCTGCTTCGTCGGGAAAGAGTTCCCGGCGTTCCCGTCGCATCTCAAGAGGAGGCCCTCTCAAAAGGAACGGCGAGAGGAACTCCAGGGTCGTGCCACCATTCCAAGAGTCCCCCAGATGTCTCAGTCCATTCCAGAGGAACCTCTTTTCCCTTCACCGGCTCGTCTTTCACGCCGAGGATCGACTCACACCAAGGTGGCACGTGGCACAGCCCTGTGGGAAAGCCTCGTGGGAAAGCCTCGAGGGACAGCCTCGAGGGAAAGCCACAGAACCCTTGATCCACGTGACTGGAAGCGTGACACTACTGCTCCAGCTCTGGAGGAAAGCGCACGTGCATGCCCCCACTCCAGACGAGGCCTGACTCCCCTGGGGAGACTCAGAAGCACCCCAAGATCCATGGCAACACTGGAGAGGAATCCTCAGGTTCCAACCCCGACTCCACACAAGGAATGAGGCCCCGGCATGGACGGGAGAGGAATCCCGAGAGGGCCCCTCGCAACTCGCATGGGGACTGGCCTTTCCTGAGGCCACCAGAGCGGGTCCCTGAGGTCCCCGTCGTAACTCGAGAAGACCTGCCGCAACTCGAGAAAATCCAGGAGGTTCTCCCCTCCAGGCGAGATGAGGCCCATTTCCGCTGAGGCGTCTCGAGGCTGATCACACCTCACCTCTGGAACTTTGAAAGGCTCCTTCACACCCTTGCTGCAAATCAAGAAGTTCCCCGACCTAGCCGTCTCCACTCGAGAGGAATCACGAGGGTCCCGCCCACATCCAGAGGAGCCCCGTTTCCGCCTCGTAGCTCGAGATGAGAGATCCTTACCCTGCTTCGTCAGGAAAGATTTCCCGGCGTTCCCGTCGCATCTCAAGAGGAGGCCCTCTCAACAGGAACGGCGAGAGGAACTCCAGGGTCGAGCCAGAGTTCCAAGAGTCCCCCAGATGTCTCAGTCCATTCCAGAGGAACCTCTTTTCCCTTCACCGGCTCGTCTTTCACGCCGAGGATCGACTCACACCAAGGTGGCACGTGGCACAGCCCTGTGGGAAAGCCTCGTGGGAAAGCCTCGAGGGACAGCCTCGAGGGAAAGCCACAGATCCCTTGATCCACGTGACAGGAAGCGTGACACTACTGCTGCAGCTCGGGAGGAAAGCGCACGTGCATGCCCCCACTCGAGACGAGGCCTGACTCCCCTGGGGAGACTCAGAAGCACCCCAAGATCCATGGCAACACTGGAGAGGAATCCTCAGGTTCCGGCCCCGACTCCACACAAGGACTGAGGCCCCGGCATGGACGGGAGAGGAATCCCGAGAGGTCCCCGAGCAACTCGCATGGGGACTGGCCTTTCCTGAGGCCACCAGAGCGGGTCCCTGAGGTCCCCGTCGTAACTCGAGAAGACCTGCCGCAACTCGAGAAAATCCGGGAGGTTCTCCCCTCCAGGCGAGATGAGGCCCATTTCCGCTGAGGCGTCTGGAGGCTGATCACAGCTCCCCTCTGGAACTTCGAAAGGCTCCTTCACACCCTTGGTGCAAATCAAGAAGTTCCCCGACCTAGCCGTCTCCACTCGAGAGGAATCACGAGGGTCCCGCCCACATCCAGAGGAGCCCCGTTTCCGCCTCGTAGCTCGAGATGAGGGATCCTTTCCCTGCTTCGTCGGGAAAGAGTTCCCGTCGTTCCCGTCGCATCTCAAGAGGAGGCCCTCTCAACAGGAACGGCGAGAGGAACTCCAGGGTCGTGCCACCATTCCAAGAGTCCCCCAGATGTCTCAGTCCATTCCAGAGGAACCTCTTTTCCCTTCACCGGCTCGTCTTTCACGCCGAGGATCGACTCACACCAAGGTGGCACGTGGCACAGCCCTGTGGGAAAGCCTCGTGGGAAAGCCTCGAGGGACAGCCTCGAGGAAAAGCCACAGATCCCTTGATCCACGTGACAGGAAGCGTGACACTACTGCTGCAGCTCGGGAGGAAAGCGCACGTGCATGCCCCCACTCGAGACGAGGCCTGACTCCCCTGGGGAGACTCAGAAGCACCCCAAGATCCATGGCAACACTGGAGAGGAATCCTCAGGTTCCGGCCCCGACTCCACACAAGGACTGAGGCCCCGGCATGGACGGGAGAGGAATCCCGAGAGGTCCCCGAGCAACTCGCATGGGGACTGGCCTTTCCTGAGGCCACCAGAGCGGGTCCCTGAGGTCCCCGTCGTAACTCGAGAAGACCTGCCGCAACTCGAGAAAATCCGGGAGGTTCTCCCCTCCAGGCGAGATGAGGCCCATTTCCGCTGAGGCATCTCGAGACTGATCACAGCTCCCCTCTGGAACTTCGAAAGGCTCCTTCACACCCTTGGTGCAAATCAAGAAGTTCCCCGACCTAGCCGTCTCCACTCGAGAGGAATCACGAGGGTCCCGCCCACATCCAGAGGAGCCCCGTTTCCGCCTCGTAGCTCGAGATGAGGGATCCTTTCCCTGCTTCGTCGGGAAAGAGTTCCCGGCGTTCCCGGCGCATCTCAAGAGGAGGCCCTCTCAACAGGAACGGCGAGAGGAACTCCAGGGTCGTGCCATCATTCCAAGAGTCCCCCAGATGTCTCAGTCCATTCCAGAGGAACCTCTTTTCCCTTCACCGGCTCGTCTTTCACGCCGAGGATCGACTCACACCAAGGTGGCACGTGGCACAGCCCTGTGGGAAAGCCTCGTGGGAAAGCCTCGAGGGACAGCCTCGAGGGAAAGCCACTGATCCCTTGATCCACGTGACAGGAAGCGTGACACTACTGCTGCAGCTCGGGAGGAAAGCGCACGTGCATGCCCCCACTCGAGACGAGGCCTGACTCCCCTGGGGAGACTCAGAAGCACCCCAAGATCCATGGCAACACTGGAGAGGAATCCTCAGGTTCCGGCCCCGACTCCACACAAGGACTGAGGCCCCGGCATGGACGGGAGAGGAATCCCGAGAGGTCCCCGAGCAACTCGCATGGGGACTGGCCATTCCTGAGGCCACCAGAGCGGGTCCCTGAGGTCCCCGTCGTAACTCGAGAAGACCTGCCGCAACTCGAGAAAATCCGGGAGGTTCTCCCCTCCAGGCGAGATGAGGCCCATTTCCGCTGAGGCGTCTCGAGGCTGATCACAGCTCCCCTCTGGAACTTCGAAAGGCTCCTTCACACCCTTGGTGCAAATCAAGAAGTTCCCCGACCTAGCCGTCTCCACTCGAGAGGAATCATGACGGTCCCGCCCACATCCAGAGGAGCCCCGTTTCCGCCTCGTAGCTCGAGATGAGGGATCCTTTCCCTGCTTCGTCGGGAAAGAGTTCCCGGCGTTCCCGTCGCATCTCAAGAGGAGGCCCTCTCAAAAGGAACGGCGAGAGGAACTCCAGGGTCGTGCCACCATTCCAAGAGTCCCCCAGATGTCTCAGTCCATTCCAGAGGAACCTCTTTTCCCTTCACCGGCTCGTCTTTCACGCCGAGGATCGACTCACACCAAGGTGGCACGTGGCACAGCCCTGTGGGAAAGCCTCGTGGGAAAGCCTCGAGGGACAGCCTCGAGGGAAAGCCACAGAACCCTTGATCCACGTGACTGGAAGCGTGACACTACTGCTCCAGCTCTGGAGGAAAGCGCACGTGCATGCCCCCACTCCAGACGAGGCCTGACTCCCCTGGGGAGACTCAGAAGCACCCCAAGATCCATGGCAACACTGGAGAGGAATCCTCAGGTTCCAACCCCGACTCCACACAAGGAATGAGGCCCCGGCATGGACGGGAGAGGAATCCCGAGAGGGCCCCTCGCAACTCGCATGGGGACTGGCCTTTCCTGAGGCCACCAGAGCGGGTCCCTGAGGTCCCCGTCGTAACTCGAGAAGACCTGCCGCAACTCGAGAAAATCCAGGAGGTTCTCCCCTCCAGGCGAGATGAGGCCCATTTCCGCTGAGGCGTCTCGAGGCTGATCACACCTCACCTCTGGAACTTTGAAAGGCTCCTTCACACCCTTGCTGCAAATCAAGAAGTTCCCCGACCTAGCCGTCTCCACTCGAGAGGAATCACGAGGGTCCCGCCCACATCCAGAGGAGCCCCGTTTCCGCCTCGTAGCTCGAGATGAGAGATCCTTACCCTGCTTCGTCAGGAAAGATTTCCCGGCGTTCCCGTCGCATCTCAAGAGGAGGCCCTCTCAACAGGAACGGCGAGAGGAACTCCAGGGTCGAGCCAGAGTTCCAAGAGTCCCCCAGATGTCTCAGTCCATTCCAGAGGAACCTCTTTTCCCTTCACCGGCTCGTCTTTCACGCCGAGGATCGACTCACACCAAGGTGGCACGTGGCACAGCCCTGTGGGAAAGCCTCGTGGGAAAGCCTCGAGGGACAGCCTCGAGGGAAAGCCACAGATCCCTTGATCCACGTGACAGGAAGCGTGACACTACTGCTGCAGCTCGGGAGGAAAGCGCACGTGCATGCCCCCACTCGAGACGAGGCCTGACTCCCCTGGGGAGACTCAGAAGCACCCCAAGATCCATGGCAACACTGGAGAGGAATCCTCAGGTTCCGGCCCCGACTCCACACAAGGACTGAGGCCCCGGCATGGACGGGAGAGGAATCCCGAGAGGTCCCCGAGCAACTCGCATGGGGACTGGCCTTTCCTGAGGCCACCAGAGCGGGTCCCTGAGGTCCCCGTCGTAACTCGAGAAGACCTGCCGCAACTCGAGAAAATCCGGGAGGTTCTCCCCTCCAGGCGAGATGAGGCCCATTTCCGCTGAGGCGTCTGGAGGCTGATCACAGCTCCCCTCTGGAACTTCGAAAGGCTCCTTCACACCCTTGGTGCAAATCAAGAAGTTCCCCGACCTAGCCGTCTCCACTCGAGAGGAATCACGAGGGTCCCGCCCACATCCAGAGGAGCCCCGTTTCCGCCTCGTAGCTCGAGATGAGGGATCCTTTCCCTGCTTCGTCGGGAAAGAGTTCCCGTCGTTCCCGTCGCATCTCAAGAGGAGGCCCTCTCAACAGGAACGGCGAGAGGAACTCCAGGGTCGTGCCACCATTCCAAGAGTCCCCCAGATGTCTCAGTCCATTCCAGAGGAACCTCTTTTCCCTTCACCGGCTCGTCTTTCACGCCGAGGATCGACTCACACCAAGGTGGCACGTGGCACAGCCCTGTGGGAAAGCCTCGTGGGAAAGCCTCGAGGGACAGCCTCGAGGAAAAGCCACAGATCCCTTGATCCACGTGACAGGAAGCGTGACACTACTGCTGCAGCTCGGGAGGAAAGCGCACGTGCATGCCCCCACTCGAGACGAGGCCTGACTCCCCTGGGGAGACTCAGAAGCACCCCAAGATCCATGGCAACACTGGAGAGGAATCCTCAGGTTCCGGCCCCGACTCCACACAAGGACTGAGGCCCCGGCATGGACGGGAGAGGAATCCCGAGAGGTCCCCGAGCAACTCGCATGGGGACTGGCCATTCCTGAGGCCACCAGAGCGGGTCCGTGAGGTCCCCGTCGTAACTCGAGAAGACCTGCCGCAACTCGAGAAAATCCGGGAGGTTCTCCCCTCCAGGCGAGATGAGGCCCATTTCCGCTGAGGCGTCTCGAGGCTGATCACAGCTTCCCTCTGGAACTTCGAAAGGCTCCTTCACACCCTTGGTGCAAATCAAGAAGTTCCCCGACCTAGCCGTCTCCACTCGAGAGGAATCACGACGGTCCCGCCCACATCCAGAGGAGCCCCGTTTCCGCCTCGTAGCTCGAGATGAGGGATCCTTTCCCTGCTTCGTCGGGAAAGAGTTCCCGGCGTTCCCGTCGCATCTCAAGAGGAGGCCCTCTCAACAGGAACGGCGAGAGGAACTCCAGGGTCGTGCCACCATTCCAAGAGTCCCCCAGATGTCTCAGTCCATTCCAGAGGAACCTCTTTTCCCTTCACCGGCTCGTCTTTCACGCCGAGGATCGACTCACACCAAGGTGGCACGTGGCACAGCCCTGTGGGAAAGCCTCGTGGGAAAGCCTGGAGGGACAGCCTCGAGGGAAAGCCACAGAACCCTTGATCCACGTGACAGGAAGCGTGACACTACTGCTCCAGCTCTGGAGGAAAGCGCACGTGCATGCCCCCACTCGAGACGAGGCCTGACTCCCCTGGGGAGACTCAGAAGCACCCCAAGATCCATGGCAACACTGGAGAGGAATCCTCAGGTTCCGACCCCGACTCCACACAAGGACTGAGGCCCCGGCACTGACGGGAGAGGAATCCCGAGAGGGCCCCTCGCAACTCGCATGGGGACTGGCCTTTCCTGAGCCCACCAGAGCGGGTCCCTGAGGTCCCTGTCGTAACTCGAGAAGACCTGCCGCAACTCGAGAAAATCCAGGAGGTTCTCCCCTCCAGGCGAGATGAGGCCCATTTCCGCTGAGGCGTATCGAGGCTGATCACACCTCACCTCTGCAACTTTGAAAGGCTCCTTCACACCCTTGCTGCAAATCAAGAAGTTCCCCGACATACCCGTCTCCACTCGAGAGGAATCACGAGGGTCCCGCCCACATCCAGAGGAGCCCCGTTTCCGCCTCGTAGCTCGAGATGAGAGATCCTTACCCTGCTTCGTCAGGAAAGATTTCCCGGCGTTCCCGTCGCATCTCAAGAGGAGGCCCTCTCAACAGGAACGGCGAGAGGAACTCCAGGGTCGAGCCAGAGTTCCAAGAGTCCCCCAGATGTCTCAGTCCATTCCAGACGAACCTCTTTTCCCTTCACCGGCTCGTCTTTCACGCCGAGGATCGACTCACACCAAGGTGGCACGTGGCACAGCCCTGTGGGAAAGCCTCGTGGGAAAGCCTCGAGGGACAGCCTCGAGGGAAAGCCACAGATCCCTTGATCCACGTGACAGGAAGCGTGACACTACTGCTGCAGCTCGGGAGGAAAGCGCACGTGCATGCCCCCACTCGAGACGAGGCCTGACTCCCCTGGGGAGACTCAGAAGCACCCCAAGATCCATGGCAACACTGGAGAGGAATCCTCAGGTTCCGGCCCCGACTCCACACAAGGACTGAGGCCCCGGCATGGACGGGAGAGGAATCCCGAGAGGTCCCCGAGCAACTCGCATGGGGACTGGCCTTTCCTGAGGCCACCAGAGCGGGTCCCTGAGGTCCCCGTCGTAACTCGAGAAGACCTGCCGCAACTCGAGAAAATCCGGGAGGTTCTCCCCTCCAGGCGAGATGAGGCCCATTTCCGCTGAGGCATCTCGAGACTGATCACAGCTCCCCTCTGGAACTTCGAAAGGCTCCTTCACACCCTTGGTGCAAATCAAGAAGTTCCCCGACCTAGCCGTCTCCACTCGAGAGGAATCACGAGGGTCCCGCCCACATCCAGAGGAGCCCCGTTTCCGCCTCGTAGCTCGAGATGAGGGATCCTTTCCCTGCTTCGTCGGGAAAGAGTTCCCGGCGTTCCCGGCGCATCTCAAGAGGAGGCCCTCTCAACAGGAACGGCGAGAGGAACTCCAGGGTCGTGCCACCATTCCAAGAGTCCCCCAGATGTCTCAGTCCATTCCAGAGGAACCTCTTTTCCCTTCACCGGCTCGTCTTTCACGCCGAGGATCGACTCACACCAAGGTGGCACGTGGCACAGCCCTGTGGGAAAGCCTCGTGGGAAAGCCTCGAGGGACAGCCTCGAGGAAAAGCCACAGATCCCTTGATCCACGTGACAGGAAGCGTGACACTACTGCTGCAGCTCGGGAGGAAAGCGCACGTGCATGCCCCCACTCGAGACGAGGCCTGACTCCCCTGGGGAGACTCAGAAGCACCCCAAGATCCATGGCAACACTGGAGAGGAATCCTCAGGTTCCGGCCCCGACTCCACACAAGGACTGAGGCCCCGGCATGGACGGGAGAGGAATCCCGAGAGGTCCCCGAGCAACTCGCATGGGGACTGGCCATTCCTGAGGCCACCAGAGCGGGTCCGTGAGGTCCCCGTCGTAACTCGAGAAGACCTGCCGCAACTCGAGAAAATCCGGGAGGTTCTCCCCTCCAGGCGAGATGAGGCCCATTTCCGCTGAGGCGTCTCGAGGCTGATCACAGCTTCCCTCTGGAACTTCGAAAGGCTCCTTCACACCCTTGGTGCAAATCAAGAAGTTCCCCGACCTAGCCGTCTCCACTCGAGAGGAATCACGACGGTCCCGCCCACATCCAGAGGAGCCCCGTTTCCGCCTCGTAGCTCGAGATGAGGGATCCTTTCCCTGCTTCGTCGGGAAAGAGTTCCCGGCGTTCCCGTCGCATCTCAAGAGGAGGCCCTCTCAACAGGAACGGCGAGAGGAACTCCAGGGTCGTGCCACCATTCCAAGAGTCCCCCAGATGTCTCAGTCCATTCCAGAGGAACCTCTTTTCCCTTCACCGGCTCGTCTTTCACGCCGAGGATCGACTCACACCAAGGTGGCACGTGGCACAGCCCTGTGGGAAAGCCTCGTGGGAAAGCCTGGAGGGACAGCCTCGAGGGAAAGCCACAGAACCCTTGATCCACGTGACAGGAAGCGTGACACTACTGCTCCAGCTCTGGAGGAAAGCGCACGTGCATGCCCCCACTCGAGACGAGGCCTGACTCCCCTGGGGAGACTCAGAAGCACCCCAAGATCCATGGCAACACTGGAGAGGAATCCTCAGGTTCCGACCCCGACTCCACACAAGGACTGAGGCCCCGGCACTGACGGGAGAGGAATCCCGAGAGGGCCCCTAGCAACTCGCATGGGGACTGGCCTTTCCTGAGGCCACCAGAGCGGGTCCCTGAGGTTCCCGTCGTAACTCGAGAAGACCTGCCGCAACTCGAGAAAATCCAGGAGTTTCTCCCCTCCAGGCGAGATGAGGCCCATTTCCGCTGAGGTGTCTCGAGGCTGATCACACCTCACCTCTGGAACTTTGAAAGGCTCCTTCACACCCTTGCTGCAAATCAAGAAGTTCCCCGACATACCCGTCTCCACTCGAGAGGAATCACGAGGGTCCCGCCCACATCCAGAGGAGCCCCGTTTCCGCCTAGTAGCTCGAGATGAGGGATCCTTACCCTGCTTCTTTGGGAAAGAGTTCCCGGCGTTCCCATCGCATCTCAAGAGGAGGCCCTCTCAACAGGAACGGCGAGAGAAACTCCAGGGTCGTGCCACCATTCCTAGAGTCCCCCAGATGTCTCAGTCCATTCCAGAGGAACCTCTTTTCCCTTCACCGGCTCGTCTTTCACGCCGAGGATCGACTCACACCAAGGTGGCACTTGGCACAGCCCTGTGGGAAAGCCTCGTGGGAAAGCCTCGAGGGACAGCCTCGAGGGAAAGCCACAGATCCCTTGATCCACGTGACAGGAAGCATGACACTACTGCTGCAGCTCGGGAGGAAAGCGCACGTGCATGCCCCCACTCGAGACGAGGCCTGACTCCCCTGGGGAGACTCAGAAGCACCCCAAGATCCATGGCAACACTGGAGAGGAATCCTCAGGTTCCGGCCCCGACTCCACACAAGGACTGAGGCCCCGGCATGGACGGGAGAGGAATCCCGAGAGGGCCCCTAGCAACTCGCATGGGGACTGGCCTTTCCAGAGGCCACCAGAGCGGGTCCCTGAGGTCCCCGTCGTAACTCGAGAAGACCTGCCGCAACTCGAGAAAATCCAGGAGGTTCTCCCCTCCAGGCGAGATGAGGCCCATTTCCGCTGAGGCGTCTCGAGGCTGATCACACCTCACCTCTGGAACTTCGAAGGAGTCCTTCACACCCTTGGTGCAAATCAAGAAGTTCCCCGACATAGCCGTCTCCACTCGAGAGGAATCACTAGGGTCCCGCCCACATCCAGAGGATCCCCGTTTCCGCCTCGTAGCTCGAGATGAGGGATCCTTTCCCTGCTTCGTCGGGAAAGAGTTCCCGGCGTTCCCGTCGCATCTCAAGAGGAGGCCCTCTCAACAGGAACGGCGAGAGGAACTCCAGGGTCGTGCCACCATTCCAAGAGTCCCCCAGATGTCTCAGTCCATTCCAGAGGAACCTCTTTTCCCTTCACCGGCTCGCGTTTCACGCCGAGGATCGACTCACACCAAGGTGGCACGTGGCACAGCCCTGTGGGAAAGCCTCGTGGGAAAGCCTCGAGGGACAGCCTCGAGGGAAAGCCACAGATCCCTTGATCCACGTGACAGGAAGCGTTACACTACTGCTGCAGCTCGGGAGGAAAGCGCACGTGCATGCCCCCACTCGAGACGAGGCCTGACTCCCCTGGGGAGACTCAGAAGCACCCCAAGATCCATGGCAACACTGGAGAGGAATCCTCAGGTTCCGGCCCCGACTCCACACAAGGACTGAGGCCCCGGCATGGACGGGAGAGGAATCCCGAGAGGTCCCCGAGCAACTCGCATGGGGACTGGCCTTTCTTGAGGCCACCAGAGCGGGTCCCTTAGGTCCCCGTCGTAACTCGAGAAGACCTGCCGCAACTCGAGAAAATCCAGGAGGTTCTCCCCTCCAGGCGAGATGAGGCCCATTTCCGCTGAGGCGTCTCGAGGCTGATCACACCTCACCTCTGGAACTTTGAAAGGCTCCTTGACACCCTTGCTGCAAATCAAGAAGTTCCCCGACATACCCGTCTCCACTCGAGAGGAATCACGAGGGTCCCGCCCGTACCAGAGGAACCCCGTTTCCACCTCGTAGCTCGAGATGAGGGATCCTTACCCTGCTTCGTCGGGAAAGAGTTCCCGGCGTTCCGTCGCATCTCAAGAGGAGGCCCTCTCAACAGGAACGGCGAGAGGAACTCCAGGGTCGTGCCACCATTCCAAGAGTCCCCCAGATGTCTCAGTCCATTCCAGAGGAACCTCTTTTCCCTTCACCGGCCCGTCTTTCACGCCGAGGATCGACTCACACCAAGGTGGCACGTGGCACAGCCCTGTGGGAAAGCCTCGTGGGAAAGCCTCGAGGGACAGCCTCGAGGGAAAGCCACAGATCCCTTGATCCACGTGACAGGAAGCGTGACACTGCTGCTGCAGCTCGGGAGGAAAGCGCACGTGCATGCCCCCACTCGAGACGAGGCCTGACTCCCCTGGGGAGACTCAGAAGCACCCCAAGATCCATGGCAACACTGGAGAGGAATCCTCAGGTTCCGGCCCCGACTCCACACAAGGACTGAGGCCCCGGCATGGACGGGAGAGGAATCCCGAGAGGTCCCCTAGCAACTCGCATGGGGACTGGCCTTTCCTGAGGCCACCAGAACGGGTCCCTGAGGTCCCCATCGTAACTCGAAAAGACCTGCGGCAACTCGAGTAAATCCGGGAGGTTCTCCCCTCCAGGCGAGATGAGGCCCATTTCCGCTGAGGCGTCTCGAGGCTGATCACACCTCCCCTCTGGAACTTCGAAAGGCTCTTTCACACCCTTGGTGCAAATCAAGAAGTTCCCCGACCTAGCCGTCTCCACTCGAGAGGAATCACGAGGGTCCCGCCCACATCCAGAGGAGCCCCGTTTCCGCCTCGTAGCTCGAGATGAGGGATCCTTTCCCTGCTTCGTCGGGAAAGAGTTCCCGGCGTTCCCGTCGCATCTCAAGAGGAGGCCCTCTCAACAGGAACGGCGAGAGGAACTCCAGGGTCGTGCCACCATTCCAAGAGTCCCCCAGATGTCTCAGTCCATTCCATAGGAACCTCTTTTCCCTTCACCGGCTCGTCTTTCACGCCGAGGATCGACTAACTCCAAGGTGGCACTTGGCACAGCCCTGTGGGAAAGCCTCGTGGGAAAGCCTCGAGGGACAGCCTCGAGGGACATTCTCGAGGGAAAGCCACAGATCCCTTGATCCACGTGACAGGAAGCGTGACACTACTCCTGCAACTCGGGAGGAATGCGCACGTACATGCCCCCACTCGAGACGAGGCCTGACTCCCCTGGGGAGACTCAGAAGCACCCCAAGATCCATGGCAACACTGGAGAGGAATCCTCAGGTTCCGGCCCCGACTCCACACAAGGACTGAGGCCCCAGCATGGACCGGAGAAGAATCCCGAGAGGTCCCCTAGCAACTCGCATGGGGACTGGCCTTTCCTGAGGCCACCAGAGCGGGTCCCTGAGGTCCCCGTCGTAACTCGAGAAGACCTGCCGCAACTCGATAAAATCCAGGAGGTTCTCCCATCCAGGCGAAATGAGGCCCATTTCCGCTGAGGCGTCTCCAGGCTGATCACAGCTCCCCTCTGGAACTTCGAAAGGGTCCTTCACACCCTTGGTGCAAATCAAGAAGTTCCCCGACATACCCGTCTCCACTCGAGAGGAATCACGAGGGTCCCGCCCACATCCAGAGGAGCCCCGTTTCCGCCTCGTAGCTCGAGATGAGGGATCCTTTCCCTGCTTCGTCGGGAAAGAGTTCCCGGCGTTCCCGTCGCATCTCAAGAGGAGGCCCTCTCAACAGGAACGGCGAGAGGAACTCCAGGGTCGTGCCACCATTCCAAGAGTCCCCCAGATGTCTCAGTCCATTCCAGAGGAACCTCTTTTCCCTTCACCGGCTCGTCTTTCACGCCGAGGATCGACTCACACCAAGGTGGCACGTGGCACAGCCCTGTGGGAAAGCCTCGTGGGAAAGCCTCGAGGGACAGCCTCGAGGGAAAGCCACAGATCCCTTGATCCACGTGACAGGAAGCGTGACACTACTGCTGCAGCTCGGGAGGAAAGCGCACGTGCATGCCCCCACTCGAGACGAGGCCTGACTCCCCTGGGGAGACTCAGAAGCACCCCAAGATCCATGGCAACACTGGAGAGGAATCCTCAGGTTCCGACCCCGACTCCACACAAGGACTGAGGCTCCGGCATGGACGGGAGAGGAATCCCGAGAGGGCCCCTCGCAACTCGCATGGGGACTGGCCTTTCCTGAGGCCACCAGAGCGGGTCCCTGAGGTCCCCGTAGTAACTCGAAAAGACCTGCCGCAACTCGAGAAAATCCAGGAGGTTCTCCCCTCCAGGCGAGATGAGGCCCATTTCCGCTGAGGCGTCTCGAGGCTGATCACACCTCACCTCTGGAACTTTGAAAGGCTCCTTCACACCCTTGCTGCAAATCAAGAAGTTCCCCGACATACCCGTCTCCACTCGAGAGGAATCACGAGGGTCCCGCCCACATCCAGAGGAGCCCCGTTTCCGCCTCGTAGCTCGAGATGAGGGATCCTTACCCTGCTTCGTAGAGAAAGAGTTCCCGGCGTTCCCGTCGCATCTCAAGAGGAGGCCCTCTCAACAGGAACGGCGAGAGGAACTCCAGGGTCGTGCCACCATTCCAAGAGTCCCCCAGATGTCTCAGTCCATTCCAGAGGAACCTCTTTTCCCTTCACCGGCTCGTCTTTCACGCTGAGGATCGACTCACACCAAGGTGGCAAGTGGCACAGCCCTGTGGGAAAGCCTCGTGGGAAAGCCTCGAGGGACAGCCTCGACGGAAAGCCACAGAACCCTTGATCCACGTGACAGTAAGCGTGACACTACTGCTGCAGCTCGGGAGGAAAGCGCACGTGCATGCCCCCACTCGAGACGAGGCCTGACTCCCCTGGGGAGACTCAGAAGCACCCCAAGGTCCATGGCAACACTGGAGAGGAATCCTCAGGTTCCGGCCCCGACTCCACACAAGGACTGAGGCCCCGGCATGGACGGGAGAGGAATCCCGAGAGGTCCCCTATCAACTCGCATGGGGACTGGCCTTTCCTGAGCCCACCAGAACGGGTCCCTGAGGTCCCCGTCGTAACTCGAGAAGACCTGCTGCAACTCGAGAAAATCCGGGAGGTTCTCCCCTCCAGGCGAGATGAGGCCCATTTCCGCTGAGGCGTCTCGAGGCTGATCACAGCTCCCCTCTGGAACTTCGAAAGGCTCCTTCACACCCTTGGTGCAAATCAAGAAGTTCCCCGACCTAGCCGTCTCCACTCGAGAGGAATCACGAGGGTCCCGCCCATATCCAGAGGAGCCCCGTTTCCGCCTCGTAGCTCGAGATGAGGGATCCTTTCCCTGCTTCGTTGGGAAAGAGTTCCCGGCGTTCCCGTCGCATCTCAAGAGGAGGCCCTCTCAACAGGAACGGCGAGAGGAACTCCAGGGTCGTGCCACCATTCCAAGAGTCCCCCAGATATCTCAGTCCATTCCAGAGGAACCTCTTTTCCCTTCACCGGCTCGTCTTTCACGCCGAGGATCGACTCACACCAAGGTGGCACGTGGCACAGCCTTGTGGGTAAGCCTCGTGGGAAAGCCTCGAGGGACAGCCTCGAGGGACAGCCTCGAGGGAAAGCCACAGATCCCTTGATCCACGTGACAGGAAGTGTGACACTACTGCTGCAGCTCGGGAGGAATGCGCACGTACATGCCCCCACTCGAGACGAGGCCTGACTCCCCTGGGGAGACTCAGAAGCACCCCAAGATCCATGGCAACACTGGAGAGGAATCCTCAGGTTCCGGCCCCGACTCCACACAAGGATTGAGGCCCCAGCATGGACCGGAGAGGAATTCCGAGAGGTCCCCTAGCAACTCGCATGGGGACTGGCCTTTCCTGAGGCCACCAGAGCGGGTCCCGGAGGTCCCCGTCGTAACTCGAGAAGACCTGCCGCAACTCGAGAAAATCCAGGAGGTTCTCCCCTCCAGGCGAGATGAGGCCCATTTCCGCTGAGGCGTCTCGAGGCTGATCACAGCTTCCCTCTGGAACTTCGAAAGGGTCCTTCACACCCTTGGTGCAAATCAAGAAGTTCCCCGACATACCCGTCTCCACTCGAGAGGAATCACGAGGGTCCCGCCCACATCAAGAGGAGCCCCGTTTCTGCCTCGTAGCTCGAGATGAGGGATCCTTTCCCTGCTTCGTCGGGAAAGAGTTCCCGGCGTTCCCGTCGCATCTCAAGAGGAGGCCCTCTCAACAGGAACGGCGAGAGGAACTCCAGGGTCGTGCCACCATTCCAAGAGTCCCCCAGATGTCTCAGTCCATTCCAGAGGAACCTCTTTTCCCTTCACCGGCTCGTCTTTCACGCCGAGGATCGACTCACACCAAGGTGGCACGTGGCACAGCCCTGTGGGAAAGCCTCGTGGGAAAGCCTCGAGGGACAGCCTCGAGGGAAAGCCACAGATCCCTTGATCCACGTGACAGGAAGCGTGACACTACTGCTGCAGTTCGGGAGGAAAGCGCACGTGCATGCCCTCACTCGAGACGAGGCCTGACTCCCCTGGGGAGACTCAGAAGCACCCCAAGATCCATGGCAACACTGGAGAGGAATCCTCAGGTTCCGACCCCGACTCCACACAAGGACTGAGGCCCCGGCATGGACGGAAGAGGAATCCCGAGAGGGCCCCTAGCAACTCGCATGGGGACTGGCCTTTCCTGAGGCCACCAGAGCGGGTCCCTGAGGTTCCCGTCGTAACTCGAGAAGACCTGCCGCAACTCGAGAAAATCCAGGAGGTTCTCCCCTCCAGGCGAGATGAGGCCCATTTCCGCTGAGGTGTCTCGAGGCTGATCACACCTCACCTCTGGAACTTTGAAAGGCTCCTTCACACCCTTGCTGCAAATCAAGAAGTTCCCCGACATACCCGTCTCCACTCGAGAGGAATCACGAGGGTCCCGCCCACATCCAGAGGAGCCCCGTTTCCGCCTAGTAGCTCGAGATGAGGGATCCTTACCCTGCTTCGTTGGGAAAGAGTTCCCGGCGTTCCCATCGCATCTCAAGAGGAGGCCCTCTCAACAGGAACGGCGAGAGAAACTCCAGGGTCGTGCCACCATTCCAAGAGTCCCCCAGATGTCTCAGTCCATTCCAGAGGAACCTCTTTTCCCTTCACCGGCTCGTCTTTCACGCCGAGGATCGACTCACACCAAGATGGCACTTGGCACAGCCCTGTGGGAAAGCCTCGTGGGAAAGCCTCGAGGGACAGCCTCGAGGGAAAGCCACAGATCCCTTGATCCACGTGACAGGAAGCATGACACTACTGCTGCAGCTCGGGAGGAAAGCGCACGTGCATGCCCCCACTCGAGACGAGGCCTGACTCCCCTGGGGAGACTCAGAAGCACCCCAAGATCCATGGCAACACTGGAGAGGAATCCTCAGGTTCCGGCCCCGACTCCACACAAGGACTGAGGCCCCGGCATGGACGGGAGAGGAATCCCGAGAGGGCCCCTAGCAACTCGCATGGGGACTGGCCTTTCCAGAGGCCACCAGAGCGGGTCCCTGAGGTCCCCGTCGTAACTCGAGAAGACCTGCCGCAACTCGAGAAAATCCGGGAGGTTCTCCCCTCCAGGCGAGATGAGGCCCATTTCCGCTGAGGCGTCTCGAGGCTGATCACACCTCACCTCTGGAACTTCGAAGGAGTCCTTCACACCCTTGGTGCAAATCAAGAAGTTCCCCGACATAGCCGTCTCCACTCGAGAGGAATCACTAGGGTCCCGCCCACATCCAGAGGATCCCCGTTTCCGCCTCGTAGCTCGAGATGAGGGATCCTTTCCCTGCTTCGTCGGGAAAGAGTTTGCGGCGTTCCCGTCGCATCTCAAGAGGAGGCCCTCTCAACAGGAACGGCGAGAGGAACTCCAGGGTCGTGCCACCATTCCAAGAGTCCCCCAGATGTCTCAGTCCATTCCAGAGGAACCTCTTTTCCCTTCACCGGCTCGTCTTTCACGCCGAGGATCGACTCACACCAAGGTGCCACGTGGCACAGCCCTGTGGGAAAGCCTCGTGGGAAAGCCTCGAGGGACAGCCTCGAGGGAAAGCCACAGATCCCTTGATCCACGTGACAGGAAGCGTTACACTACTGCTGCAGCTCGGGAGGAAAGCGCACGTGCATGCCCCCACTCGAGACGAGGCCTGACTCCCCTGGGGAGACTCAGAAGCACCCCAAGATCCATGGCAACACTGGAGAGGAATCCTCAGGTTCCGGCCCCGACTCCACACAAGGACTGAGGCCCCGGCATGGACGGGAGAGGAATCCCGAGAGGTCCCCGAGCAACTCGCATGGGGACTGGCCTTTCTTGAGGCCACCAGAGCGGGTCCCTTAGGTCCCCGTCGTAACTCGAGAAGACCTGCCGCAACTCGAGAAAATCCAGGAGGTTCTCCCCTCCAGGCGAGATGAGGCCCATTTCCGCTGAGGCGTCTCGAGGCTGATCACACCTCACCTCTGGAACTTTGAAAGGCTCCTTGACACCCTTGCTGCAAATCAAGAAGTTCCCCGACATACCCGTCTCCACTCGAGAGGAATCACGAGGGTCCCGCCCATACCAGAGGAGCCCCGTTTCCACCTCGTAGCTCGAGATGAGGGATCCTTACCCTGCTTCGTCGGGAAAGAGTTCCCGGCGTTCCCGTCGCATCTCAAGAGGAGGCCCTCTCAACAGGAATGGCGAGAGGAACTCCAGGGTCGTGCCACCATTCCAAGAGTCCCCCAGATGTCTCAGTCCATTCCAGAGGAACCTCTTTTCCCTTCACCGGCCCGTCTTTCACGCCGAGGATCGACTCACACCAAGGTGGCACGTGGCACAGCCCTGTGGGAAAGCCTCGTGGGAAAGCCTCGAGGGACAGCCTCGAGGGAAAGCCACAGATCCCTTGATCCACGTGACAGGAAGCGTGACACTGCTGCTGCAGCTCGGGAGGAAAGCGCACGTGCATGCCCCCACTCGAGACGAGGCCTGACTCCCCTGGGGAGACTCAGAAGCACCCCAAGATCCATGGCAACACTGGAGAGGAATCCTCAGGTTCCGGCCCCGACTCCACACAAGGACTGAGGCCCCGGCATGGACGGGAGAGGAAACCCGAGAGGTCCCCTAGCAACTCGCATGGGGACTGGCCTTTCCTGAGGCCACCAGAACGGGTCCCTGAGGTCCCCATCGTAACTCGAAAAGACCTGCGGCAACTCGAGTAAATCCGGGAGGTTCTCCCCTCCAGGCGAGATGAGGCCCATTTCCGCTGAGGCGTCTCGAGGCTGATCACACCTCCCCTCTGGAACTTCGAAAGGCTCTTTCACACCCTTGGTGCAAATCAAGAAGTTCCCCGACCTAGCCGTCTCCACTCGAGAGGAATCACGAGGGTCCCGCCCACATCCAGAGGAGCCCCGTTTCCGCCTCGTAGCTCGAGATGAGGGATCCTTTCCCTGCTTCGTCGGGAAAGAGTTCCCGGCGTTCCCGTCGCATCTCAAGAGGAGGCCCTCTCAACAGGAACGGCGAGAGGAACTCCAGGGTCGTGCCACCATTCCAAGAGTCCCCCAGATGTCTCAGTCCATTCCAGAGGAACCTCTTTTCCCTTCACCGGCTCGTCTTTCACGCCGAGGATCGACTCACACCAAGGTGGCACGTGGCACAGCCCTGTGGGAAAGCGTCGTGGGAAAGCCTCGAGGGACAGCCTCGAGGGAAAGCCACAGATCCCTTGATCCACGTGACAGGAAGCGTGACACTACTGCTGCAGCTCGGGAGGAAAGCGCACGTGCATGCCCCCACTCGAGACGAGGCCTGACTCCCCTGGGGAGACTCAGAAGCACCCCAAGATCCATGGCAACACTGGAGAGGAATCCTCAGGTTCCGGCCCCGACTCCACACAAGGACTGAGGCCCCGGCATGGACGGGAGAGGAATCCCGAGAGGGCCCCTAGCAACTCGCATGGGGACTGGCCTTTCCAGAGGCCACCAGAGCGGGTCCCTGAGGTCCCCGTCGTAACTCGAGAAGACCTGCCGCAACTCGAGAAAATCCAGGAGGTTCTCCCCTCCAGGCGAGATGAGGCCCATTTCCGCTGAGGCGTCTCGAGGCTGATCACACCTCACCTCTGGAACTTCGAAGGAGTCCTTCACACCCTTGGTGCAAATCAAGAAGTTCCCCGACATAGCCGTCTCCACTCGAGAGGAATCACTAGGGTCCCGCCCACATCCAGAGGATCCCCGTTTCCGCCTCGTAGCTCGAGATGAGGGATCCTTTCCCTGCTTCGTCGGGAAAGAGTTCCCGGCGTTCCCGTCGCATCTCAAGAGGAGGCCCTCTCAACAGGAACGGCGAGAGGAACTCCAGGGTCGTGCCACCATTCCAAGAGTCCCCCAGATGTCTCAGTCCATTCCAGAGGAACCTCTTTTCCCTTCACCGGCTCGTCTTTCACGCCGAGGATCGACTCACACCAAGGTGCCACGTGGCACAGCCCTGTGGGAAAGCCTCGTGGGAAAGCCTCGAGGGACAGCCTTGAGGGAAAGCCACAGATCCCTTGATCCACGTGACAGGAAGCGTTACACTACTGCTGCAGCTCGGGAGGAAAGCGCACGTGCATGCCCCCACTCGAGACGAGGCCTGACTCCCCTGGGGAGACTCAGAAGCACCCCAAGATCCATGGCAACACTGGAGAGGAATCCTCAGGTTCCGGCCCCGACTCCACACAAGGACTGAGGCCCCGGCATGGACGGGAGAGGAATCCCGAGAGGTCCCCGAGCAACTCGCATGGGGACTGGCCTTTCTTGAGGCCACCAGAGCGGGTCCCTGAGGTCCCCGTCGTAACTCGAGAAGACCTGCCGCAACTCGAGAAAATCCAGGAGGTTCTCCCCTCCAGGCGAGATGAGGCCCATTTCCGCTGAGGCGTCTCGAGGCTGATCACACCTCACCTCTGGAACTTTGAAAGGCTCCCTGACACCCTTGCTGCAAATCAAGAAGTTCCCCGACATACCCGTCTCCACTCGAGAGGAATCACGAGGGTCCCGCCCATACCAGAGGAGCCCCGTTTCCACCTCGTAGCTCGAGATGAGGGATCCTTACCCTGCTTCGTCGGGAAAGAGTTCCCGGCGTTCCCGTCGCATCTCAAGAGGAGGCCCTCTCAACAGGAATGGCGAGAGGAACTCCAGGGTCGTGCCACCATTCCAAGAGTCCCCCAGATGTCTCAGTCCATTCCAGAGGAACCTCTTTTCCCTTCACCGGCCCGTCTTTCACGCCGAGGATCGACTCACACCAAGGTGGCACGTGGCACAGCCCTGTGGGAAAGCCTCGTGGGAAAGCCTCGAGGGACAGCCTCGAGGGAAAGCCACAGATCCCTTGATCCACGTGACAGGAAGCGTGACACTGCTGCTGCAGCTCGGGAGGAAAGCGCACGTGCATGCCCCCACTCGAGACGAGGCCTGACTCCCCTGGGGAGACTCAGAAGCACCCGAAGATCCATGGAAACACTGGAGAGGAATCCTCAGGTTCCGGCCCCGACTCCACACAAGGACTGAGGCCCCGGCATGGACGGGGGAGGAAACCCGAGAGGTCCCCTAGCAACTCGCATGGGGACTGGCCTTTCCTGAGGCCACCAGAACGGGTCCCTGAGGTCCCCATCGTAACTCGAAAAGACCTGCGGCAACTCGAGTAAATCCGGGAGGTTCTCCCCTCCAGGCGAGATGAGGTCCATTTCCGCTGAGGCGTCTCGAGGCTGATCACACCTCCCCTCTGGAACTTCGAAAGGCTCTTTCACACCCTTGGTGCAAATCAAGAAGTTCCCCGACCTAGCCGTCTCCACTCGAGAGGAATCACGAGGTTCCCGCCCACATCCAGAGGAGCCCCGTTTCCGCCTCGTAGCTCGAGATGAGGGATCCTTTCCCTGCTTCGTCGGGAAAGAGTTCCCGGCGTTCCCGTCGCATCTCAAGAGGAGGCCCTCTCAACAGGAACGGCGAGAGGAACTCCAGGGTCGTGCCACCATTCCAAGAGTCCCCCAGATGTCTCAGTCCATTCCAGAGGAACCTCTTTTCCCTTCACCGGCTCGTCTTTCACGCCGAGGATCGACTCACACCAAGGTGGCACGTGGCACAGCCCTGTGGGAAAGCGTCGTGGGAAAGCCTCGAGGGACAGCCTCGAGGGAAAGCCACAGATCCCTTGATCCACGTGACAGGAAGCGTGACACTACTGCTGCAGCTCGGGAGGAAAGCGCACGTGCATGCCCCCACTCGAGACGAGGCCTGACTCCCCTGGGGAGACTCAGAAGCACCCCAAGATCCATGGCAACACTGGAGAGGAAACCTCAGGTTCCGACCCGGACTCCACACAAGGACTGAGGCCCCGGCATGGACGGAAGAGGAATCCCGAGAGGGCCCCTAGCAACTCGCATGGGGACTGGCCTTTCCTGAGGCCACCAGAGCGGGTCCCTGAGGTCCCCGTCGTAACTCGAGAAGACCTGCCGCAACTTGAGAAAATCCAGGAGGTTCTCCCCTCCAGGCGAGATGAGGCCCATTTCCGCTGAGGCGTCTCGAAGCTGATCACACCTCACCTCTGGAACTTTGAAAGGCTCCTTCACACCCTTGCTGCAAATCAAGAAGTTCCCCGACATACCCGTCTCCACTCGAGAGGAATCACGAGGGTCCCGCCCACATCCAGAGGAGCCCCGTTTCCGCCTAGTAGCTCGAGATGAGGGATCCTTACCCTGCTTCGTTGGGAAAGAGTTCCCGGCGTTCCCGTCGCATCTCAAGAGGAGGCCCTCTCAACAGGAACGGCAAGAGAAACTCCAGGGTCGTGCCACCATTCCAAGAGTCCCCCAGATGTCTCAGTCCATTCCAGAGGAACCTCTTTTCCCTTCACCGGCTCGTCTTTCACGCCGAGGATCGACTCACACCAAGGTGGCACGTGGCACAGCCCTGTGGGAAAGCCTCGTGGGAAAGCCTCGAGGGACAGCCTCGAGGGAAAGCCACAGATCCCTTGATCCACGTGACAGGAAGCATGACACTACTGCTGCAGCTCGGGAGGAAAGCGCACGTGCATGCCCCCACTCGAGACGAGGCCTGACTCCCCTGGGGAGACTCAGAAGCACCCCAAGATCCATGGCAACACTGGAGAGGAATCCTCAGGTTCCGGCCCCGACTCCACACAAGGACTGAGGCCCCGGCATGGACGGGAGAGGAATCCCGAGAGGGCCCCTAGCAACTCGCATGGGGACTGGCCTTTCCAGAGGCCACCAGAGCGGGTCCCTGAGGTCCCCGTCGTAACTCGAGAAGACCTGCCGCAACTCGAGAAAATCCAGGAGGTTCTCCCCTCCAGGCGAGATGAGGCCCATTTCCGCTGAGGCGTCTCGAGGCTGATCACACCTCACCTCTGGAACTTCGAAGGAGTCCTTCACACCCTTGGTGCAAATCAAGAAGTTCCCCGACATAGCCGTCTCCACTCGAGAGGAATCACGAGGGTCCCGCCCACATCCAGAGGAGCCCCGTTTCCGCCTCGTAGCTCGAGATGAGGGATCCTTTCCCTGCTTCGTCGGGAAAGAGTTCCCGGCGTTCCCGTCGCATCTCAAGAGGAGGCCCTCTCAACAGGAACGGCGAGAGGAACTCCAGGGTCGTGCCACCATTCCAAGAGTCCCCCAGATGTCTCAGTCCATTCCAGAGGAACCTCTTTTCCCTTCACCGGCTCGTCTTTCACGCCGAGGATCGACTCACACCAAGGTGGCACGTGGCACAGCCCTGTGGGAAAGCCTCGTGGGAAAGCCTCGAGGGACAGCCTCGAGGGAAAGCCACAGATCCCTTGATCCACGTGACAGGAAGCGTGACACTACTGCTGCAGCTCGGGAGGAAAGCGCACGTGCATGCCCCCACTCGAGACGAGGCCTGACTCCCCTGGGGAGACTCAGAAGCACCCCAAGATCCATGGCAACACTGGAGAGGAATCCTCAGGTTCCGGCCCCGACTCCACACAAGGACAGAGGCCCCGGCATGGACGGGAGAGGAATCCCGAGAGGTCCCCGAGCAACTCGCATGGGGACTGGCCTTTCCTGAGGCCACCAGAGCGGGTCCCTGAGGTCCCCGTCGTAACTCGAGAAGACCTGCCGCAACTCGAGAAAATCCAGGAGGTTCTCCCCTCCAGGCGAGATGAGGCCCATTTCCGCTGAGGCGTCTCGAGGCTGATCACACCTCACCTCTGGAACTTTGAATGGCTCCTTCACACCCTTGCTGCAAATCAAGAAGTTCCCCGACATACCCGTCTCCACTCGAGAGGAATCACGAGGGTCCCGCCCACATCCAGAGGAGCCCCGTTTCCACCTCGTAGCTCGAGATGAGGGATCCTTACCCTGCTTCGTCGGGAAAGAGTTCCCGGCGTTCCCGTCGCATCTCAAGAGGAGGCCCTCTCAACAGGAACGGCGAGAGGAACTCCAGGGTCGTGCCACCATTCCAAGAGTCCCCCAGATGTCTCAGTCCATTCCAGAGGAACCTCTTTTCCCTTCACCGGCCCGTCTTTCACGCCGAGGATCGACTCACACCAAGGTGGCACGTGGCACAGCCCTGTGGGAAAGCCTCGTGGGAAAGCCTCGAGGGACAGCCTCGAGGGAAAGCCACAGATCCCTTGATCCACGTGACAGGAAGCGTGACACTACTGCTGCAGTTCGGGAGGAAAGCGCACGTGCATGCCCTCACTCGAGACGAGGCCTGACTCCCCTGGGGAGACTCAGAAGCACCCCAAGATCCATGGCAACACTGGAGAGGAATCCTCAGGTTCCGACCCCGACTCCACACAAGGACTGAGGCCCCGGCATGGACGGAAGAGGAATCCCGAGAGGGCCCCTAGCAACTCGCATGGGGACTGGCCTTTCCTGAGGCCACCAGAGCGGGTCCCTGAGGTTCCCGTCGTAACTCGAGAAGACCTGCCGCAACTCGAGAAAATCCAGGAGGTTCTCCCCTCCAGGCGAGATGAGGCCCATTTCCGCTGAGGTGTCTCGAGGCTGATCACACCTCACCTCTGGAACTTTGAAAGGCTCCTTCACACCCTTGCTGCAAATCAAGAAGTTCCCCGACATACCCGTCTCCACTCGAGAGGAATCACGAGGGTCCCGCCCACATCCAGAGGAGCCCCGTTTCCGCCTAGTAGCTCGAGATGAGGGATCCTTACCCTGCTTCGTCGGGAAAGAGTTCCCGGCGTTCCCATCGCATCTCAAGAGGAGGCCCTCTCAACAGGAACGGCGAGAGAAACTCCAGGGTCGTGTCACCATTCCAAGAGTCCCCCAGATGTCTCAGTCCATTCCAGAGGAACCTCTTTTCCCTTCACCGGCTCGTCTTTCACGCCGAGGATCGACTCACACCAAGATGGCACTTGGCACAGCCCTGTGGGAAAGCCTCGTGGGAAAGCCTCGAGGGACAGCCTCGAGGGAAAGCCACAGATCCCTTGATCCACGTGACAGGAAGCATGACACTACTGCTGCAGCTCGGGAGGAAAGCGCACGTGCATGCCCCCACTCGAGACGAGGCCTGACTCCCCTGGGGAGACTCAGAAGCACCCCAAGATCCATGGCAACACTGGAGAGGAATCCTCAGGTTCCGGCCCCGACTCCACACAAGGACTGAGGCCCCGGCATGGACGGGAGAGGAATCCCGAGAGGGCCCCTAGCAACTCGCATGGGGACTGGCCTTTCCAGAGGCCACCAGAGCGGGTCCCTGAGGTCCCCGTCGTAACTCGAGAAGACCTGCCGCAACTCGAGAAAATCCAGGAGGTTCTCCCCTCCAGGCGAGATGAGGCCCATTTCCGCTGAGGCGTCTCGAGGCTGATCACACCTCACCTCTGGAACTTCGAAGGAGTCCTTCACACCCTTGGTGCAAATCAAGAAGTTCCCCGACATAGCCGTCTCCACTCGAGAGGAATCACTAGGGTCCCGCCCACATCCAGAGGATCCCCGTTTCCGCCTCGTAGCTCGAGATGAGGGATCCTTTCCCTGCTTCGTCGGGAAAGAGTTCCCGGCGTTCCCGTCGCATCTCAAGAGGAGGCCCTCTCAACAGGAACGGCGAGAGGAACTCCAGGGTCGTGCCACCATTCCAAGAGTCCCCCAGATGTCTCAGTCCATTCCAGAGGAACCTCTTTTCCCTTCACCGGCTCGTCTTTCACGCCGAGGATCGACTCACACCAAGGTGCCACGTGGCACAGCCCTGTGGGAAAGCCTCGTGGGAAAGCCTCGAGGGACAGCCTCGAGGGAAAGCCACAGATCCCTTGATCCACGTGACAGGAAGCGTTACACTACTGCTGCAGCTCGGGAGGAAAGCGCACGTGCATGCCCCCACTCGAGACGAGGCCTGACTCCCCTGGGGAGACTCAGAAGCACCCCAAGATCCATGGCAACACTGGAGAGGAATCCTCAGGTTCCGGCCCCGACTCCACACAAGGACTGAGGCCCCGGCATGGACGGGAGAGGAATCCCGAGAGGTCCCCGAGCAACTCGCATGGGGACTGGCCTTTCTTGAGGCCACCAGAGCGGGTCCCTTAGGTCCCCGTCGTAACTCGAGAAGACCTGCCGCAACTCGAGAAAATCCAGGAGGTTCTCCCCTCCAGGCGAGATGAGGCCCATTTCCGCTGAGGCGTCTCGAGGCTGATCACACCTCACCTCTGGAACTTTGAAAGGCTCCTTGACACCCTTGCTGCAAATCAAGAAGTTCCCCGACATACCCGTCTCCACTCGAGAGGAATCACGAGGGTCCCGCCCATACCAGAGGAGCCCCGTTTCCACCTCGTAGCTCGAGATGAGGGATCCTTACCCTGCTTCGTCGGGAAAGAGTTCCCGGCGTTCCCGTCGCATCTCAAGAGGAGGCCCTCTCAACAGGAATGGCGAGAGGAACTCCAGGGTCGTGCCACCATTCCAAGAGTCCCCCAGATGTCTCAGTCCATTCCAGAGGAACCTCTTTTCCCTTCACCGGCCCGTCTTTCACGCCGAGGATCGACTCACACCAAGGTGGCACGTGGCACAGCCCTGTGGGAAAGCCTCGTGGGAAAGCCTCGAGGGACAGCCTCGAGGGAAAGCCACAGATCCCTTGATCCACGTGACAGGAAGCGTGACACTACTGCTGCAGCTCGGGAGGAAAGCGCACGTGCATGCCCCCACTCGAGACGAGGCCTGACTCCCCTGGGGAGACTCAGAAGCACCCCAAGATCCATGGCAACACTGGAGAGGAATCCTCAGGTTCCGGCCCCGACTCCACACAAGGACTGAGGCCCCGGCATGGACGGGAGAGGAAACCCGAGAGGTCCCCTAGCAACTCGCATGGGGACTGGCCTTTCCTGAGGCCACCAGAACGGGTCCCTGAGGTCCCCATCGTAACTCGAAAAGACCTGCGGCAACTCGAGTAAATCCGGGAGGTTCTCCCCTCCAGGCGAGATGAGGCCCATTTCCGCTGAGGCGTCTCGAGGCTGATCACACCTCCCCTCTGGAACTTCGAAAGGCTCTTTCACACCCTTGGTGCAAATCAAGAAGTTCCCCGACCTAGCCGTCTCCACTCGAGAGGAATCACGAGGGTCCCGCCCACATCCAGAGGAGCCCCGTTTCCGCCTCGTAGCTCGAGATGAGGGATCCTTTCCCTGCTTCGTCGGGAAAGAGTTCCCGGCGTTCCCGTCGCATCTCAAGAGGAGGCCCTCTCAACAGGAACGGCGAGAGGAACTCCAGGGTCGTGCCACCATTCCAAGAGTCCCCCAGATGTCTCAGTCCATTCCAGAGGAACCTCTTTTCCCTTCACCGGCTCGTCTTTCACGCCGAGGATCGACTCACACCAAGGTGGCACGTGGCACAGCCCTGTGGGAAAGCGTCGTGGGAAAGCATCGAGGGACAGCCTCGAGGGAAAGCCACAGATCCCTTGATCCACGTGACAGGAAGCGTGACACTACTGCTGCAGCTCGGGAGAAAAGCGCACGTGCATGCCCCCACTCGAGACGAGGCCTGACTCCCCTGGGGAGACTCAGAAGCACCCCAAGATCCATGGCAACACTGGAGAGGAATCCTCAGGTTCCGGCCCCGACTCCACACAAGGACTGAGGCCCCGGCATGGACGGGAGAGGAATCCCGAGAGGGCCCCTAGCAACTCGCATGGGGACTGGCCTTTCCAGAGGCCACCAGAGCGGGTCCCTGAGGTCCCCGTCGTAACTCGAGAAGACCTGCCGCAACTCGAGAAAATCCAGGAGGTTCTCCCCTCCAGGCGAGATGAGGCCCATTTCCGCTGAGGCGTCTCGAGGCTGATCACACCTCACCTCTGGAACTTTGAAAGGCTCCTTGACACCCTTGCTGCAAATCAAGAAGTTCCCCGACATACCCGTCTCCACTCGAGAGGAATCACGAGGGTCCCGCCCATACCAGAGGAGCCCCGTTTCCACATCGTAGCTCGAGATGAGGGATCCTTACCCTGCTTCGTCGGGAAAGAGTTCCCGGCGTTCCCGTCGCATCTCAAGAGGAGGCCCTCTCAACAGGAATGGCGAGAGGAACTCCAGGGTCGTGCCACCATTCCAAGAGTCCCCCAGATGTCTCAGTCCATTCCAGAGGAACCTCTTTTCCCTTCACCGGCCCGTCTTTCACGCCGAGGATCGACTCACACCAAGGTGGCACGTGGCACAGCCCTGTGGGAAAGCCTCGTGGGAAAGCCTCGAGGGACAGCCTCGAGGGAAAGCCACAGATCCCTTGATCCACGTGACAGGAAGCGTGACACTGCTGCTGCAGCTCGGGAGGAAAGCGCACGTGCATGCCCCCACTCGAGACGAGGCCTGACTCCCCTGGGGAGACTCAGAAGCACCCGAAGATCCATGGCAACACTGGAGAGGAATCCTCAGGTTCCGGCCCCGACTCCACACAAGGACTGAGGCCCCGGCATGGACGGGGGAGGAAACCCGAGAGGTCCCCTAGCAACTCGCATGGGGACTGGCCTTTCCTGAGGCCACCAGAACGGGTCCCTGAGGTCCCCATCGTAACTCGAAAAGACCTGCGGCAACTCGAGTAAATCCGGAAGGTTCTCCCCTCCAGGCGAGATGAGGCCCATTTCCGCTGAGGCGTCTCGAGGCTGATCACACCTCCCCTCTTGAACTTCGAAAGGCTCTTTCACACCCTTGGTGCAAATCAAGAAGTTCCGCGACCTAGCCGTCTCCACTCGAGAGGAATCACGAGGGTCCCGCCCACATCCAGAGGAGCCCCGTTTCCGCCTCGTAGCTCGAGATGAGGGATCCTTTCCCTGCTTCGTCGGGAAAGAGTTCCCGGCGTTCCCGTCGCATCTCAAGAGGAGGCCCTCTCAACAGGAACGGCGAGAGGAACTCCAGGGTCGTGCCACCATTCCAAGAGTCCCCCAGATGTCTCAGTCCATTCCAGAGGAACCTCTTTTCCCTTCACCGGCTCGTCTTTCACGCCGAGGATCGACTCACACCAAGGTGGCACGTGGCACAGCCCTGTGGGAAAGCCTCGTGGGAAAGCCTCGAGGGACAGCCTCGAGGGAAAGCCACAGATCCCTTGATCCACGTGACAGGAAGCGTGACACTACTGCTGCAGCTCGGGAGGAAAGCGCACGTGCATGCCCCCACTCGAGACGAGGCCTGACTCCCCTGGGGAGACTCAGAAGCACCCCAAGATCCATGGCAACACTGG
The DNA here is from genome assembly GCF_023091745.1 of Budorcas taxicolor. Classification (NCBI taxonomy): domain Eukaryota; kingdom Metazoa; phylum Chordata; class Mammalia; order Artiodactyla; family Bovidae; genus Budorcas; species Budorcas taxicolor. The sequence goes on from NW_026291654.1 coordinate 117,515, forward strand.
AGAGGAAACCTCAGGTTCCGACCCGGACTCCACACAAGGACTGAGGCCCCGGCATGGACGGAAGAGGAATCCCGAGAGGGCCCCTAGCAACTCGCATGGGGACTGGCCTTTCCTGAGGCCACCAGAGCGGGTCCCTGAGGTCCCCGTCGTAACTCGAGAAGACCTGCCGCAACTTGAGAAAATCCAGGAGGTTCTCCCCTCCAGGCGAGATGAGGCCCATTTCCGCTGAGGCGTCTCGAAGCTGATCACACCTCACCTCTGGAACTTTGAAAGGCTCCTTCACACCCTTGCTGCAAATCAAGAAGTTCCCCGACATACCCGTCTCCACTCGAGAGGAATCACGAGGGTCCCGCCCACATCCAGAGGAGCCCCGTTTCCGCCTAGTAGCTCGAGATGAGGGATCCTTACCCTGCTTCGTTGGGAAAGAGTTCCCGGCATTCCCGTCGCATCTCAAGAGGAGGCCCTCTCAACAGGAACGGCAAGAGAAACTCCAGGGTCGTGCCACCATTCCAAGAGTCCCCCAGATGTCTCAGTCCATTCCAGAGGAACCTCTTTTCCCTTCACCGGCTCGTCTTTCACGCCGAGGATCGACTCTCACCAAGGTGGCACGTGGCACAGCCCTGTGGGAAAGCCTCGTGGGAAAGCCTCGAGGGACAGCCTCGAGGGAAAGCCACAGATCCCTTGATCCACGTGACAGGAAGCATGACACTACTGCTGCAGCTCGGGAGGAAAGCGCACGTGCATGCCCCCACTCGAGACGAGGCCTGACTCCCCTGGGGAGACTCAGAAGCACCCCAAGATCCATGGCAACACTGGAGAGGAATCCTCAGGTTCCGGCCCCGACTCCACACAAGGACTGAGGCCCCGGCATGGACGGGAGAGGAATCCCGAGAGGGCCCCTAGCAACTCGCATGGGGACTGGCCTTTCCAGAGGCCACCAGAGCGGGTCCCTGAGGTCCCCGTCGTAACTCGAGAAGACCTGCCGCAACTCGAGAAAATCCAGGAGGTTCTCCCCTCCAGGCGAGATGAGGCCCATTTCCGCTGAGGCGTCTCGAGGCTGATCACACCTCACCTCTGGAACTTCGAAGGAGTCCTTCACACCCTTGGTGCAAATCAAGAAGTTCCCCGACATAGCCGTCTCCACTCGAGAGGAATCACGAGGGTCCCGCCCACATCCAGAGGAGCCCCGTTTCCGCCTCGTAGCTCGAGATGAGGGATCCTTTCCCTGCTTCGTCGGGAAAGAGTTCCCGGCGTTCCCGTCGCATCTCAAGAGGAGGCCCTCTCAACAGAACGGCGAGAGGAACTCCAGGGTCGTGCCACCATTCCAAGAGTCCCCCAGATGTCTCAGTCCATTCCAGAGGAACCTCTTTTCCCTTCACCGGCTCGTCTTTCACGCCGAGGATCGACTCACACCAAGGTGGCACGTGGCACAGCCCTGTGGGAAAGCCTCGTGGGAAAGCCTCGAGGGACAGCCTCGAGGGAAAGCCACAGATCCCTTGATCCACGTGACAGGAAGCGTGACACTACTGCTGCAGCTCGGGAGGAAAGCGCACGTGCATGCCCCCACTCGAGACGAGGCCTGACTCCCCTGGGGAGAATCAGAAGCACCCCAAGATCCATGGCAACACTGGAGAGGAATCCTCAGGTTCCAGCCCCGACTCCACACAAGGACAGAGGCCCCGGCATGGACGGGAGAGGAATCCCGAGAGGTCCCCGAGCAACTCGCATGGGGACTGGCCTTTCCTGAGGCCACCAGAGCGGGTCCCTGAGGTCCCCGTCGTAACTCGAGAAGACCTGCCGCAACTCGAGAAAATCCAGGAGGTTCTCCCCTCCAGGCGAGATGAGGCCCATTTCCGCTGAGGCGTCTCAAGGCTGATCACACCTCACCTCTGGAACTTTGAATGGCTCCTTCACACCCTTGCTGCAAATCAAGAAGTTCCCCGACATACCCGTCTCCACTCGAGAGGAATCACGAGGGTCCCGCCCACATCCAGAGGAGCCCCGTTTCCACCTCGTAGCTCGAGATGAGGGATCCTTACCCTGCTTCGTCGGGAAAGAGTTCCCGGCGTTCCCGTCGCATCTCAAGAGGAGGCCCTCTCAACAGGAACGGCGAGAGGAACTCCAGGGTCGTGCCACCATTCCAAGAGTCCCCCAGATGTCTCAGTCCATTCCAGAGGAACCTCTTTTCCCTTCACCGGCCCGTCTTTCACGCCGAGGATCGACTCACACCAAGGTGGCACGTGGCACAGCCCTGTGGGAAAGCCTCGTGGGAAAGCCTCGAGGGACAGCCTCGAGGGAAAGCCACAGATCCCTTGATCCACGTGACAGGAAGCGTGACACTGCTGCTGCAGCTCGGGAGGACAGCGCACGTGCATGCCCCCACTCGAGACGAGGCCTGACTCCCCTGGGGAGACTCAGAAGCACCCCAAGATCCATGGCAACACTGGAGAGGAATCCTCAGGTTCCGGCCCCGACTCCACACAAGGACTGAGGCCCCGGCATGGACGGGAGAGGAATCCCGAGAGGGCCCCTAGCAACTCGCATGGGGACTGGCCTTTCCAGAGGCCACCAGAGCGGGTCCCTGAGGTCCCCGTCGTAACTCGAGAAGACCTGCCGCAACTCGAGAAAATCCAGGAGGTTCTCCCCTCCAGGCGAGATGAGGCCCATTTCCGCTGAGGCGTCTCGAGGCTGATCACACCTCACCTCTGGAACTTCGAAGGAGTCCTTCACACCCTTGGTGCAAATCAAGAAGTTCCCCGACATAGCCGTCTCCACTCGAGAGGAATCACTAGGGTCCCGCCCACATCCAGAGGATCCCCGTTTCCGCCTCGTAGCTCGAGATGAGGGATCCTTTCCCTGCTTCGTCGGGAAAGAGTTCCCGGCGTTCCCGTCGCATCTCAAGAGGAGGCCCTCTCAACAGGAACGGCGAGAGGAACTCCAGGGTCGTGCCACCATTCCAAGAGTCCCCCAGATGTCTCAGTCCATTCCAGAGGAACCTCTTTTCCCTTCACCGGCTCGTCTTTCACGCCGAGGATCGACTCACACCAAGGTGCCACGTGGCACAGCCCTGTGGGAAAGCCTCGTGGGAAAGCCTCGAGGGACAGCCTCGAGGGAAAGCCACAGATCCCTTGATCCACGTGACAGGAAGCGTTACACTACTGCTGCAGCTCGGGAGGAAAGCGCACGTGCATGCCCCCACTCGAGACAAGGCCTGACTCCCCTGGGGAGACTCAGAAGCACCCCAAGATCCATGGCAACACTGGAGAGGAATCCTCAGGTTCCGGCCCCGACTCCACACAAGGACTGAGGCCCCGGCATGGACGGGAGAGGAATCCCGAGAGGTCCCCGAGCAACTCGCATGGGGACTGGCCTTTCTTGAGGCCACCAGAGCGGGTCCCTGAGGTCCCCGTCGTAACTCGAGAAGACCTGCCGCAACTCGAGAAAATCCAGGAGGTTCTCCCCTCCAGGCGAGATGAGGCCCATTTCCGCTGAGGCGTCTCGAGGCTGATCACACCTCACCTCTGGAACTTTGAAAGGCTCCTTGACACCCTTGCTGCAAATCAAGAAGTTCCCCGACATACCCGTCTCCACTCGAGAGGAATCACGAGGGTCCCGCCCATACCAGAGGAGCCCCGTTTCCACCTCGTAGCTCGAGATGAGGGATCCTTACCCTGCTTCGTCGGGAAAGAGTTCCCGGCGTTCCCGTCGCATCTCAAGAGGAGGCCCTCTCAACAGGAATGGCGAGAGGAACTCCAGGGTCGTGCCACCATTCCAAGAGTCCCCCAGATGTCTCAGTCCATTCCAGAGGAACCTCTTTTCCCTTCACCGGCCCGTCTTTCACGCCGAGGATCGACTCACACCAAGGTGGCACGTGGCACAGCCCTGTGGGAAAGCCTCGTGGGAAAGCCTCGAGGGACAGCCTCGAGGGAAAGCCACAGATCCCTTGATCCACGTGATAGGAAGCGTGACACTGCTGCTGCAGCTCGGGAGGAAAGCGCACGTGCATGCCCCCACTCGAGACGAGGCCTGACTCCCCTGGGGAGACTCAGAAGCACCCCAAGAGCCATGGCAACACTGGAGAGGAAACCTCAGGTTCCGACCCGGACTCCACACAAGGACTGAGGCCCCGGCATGGACGGAAGAGGAATCCCGAGAGGGCCCCTAGCAACTCGCATGGGGACTGGCCTTTCCTGAGGCCACCAGAGCGGGTCCCTGAGGTCCCCGTCGTAACTCGAGAAGACCTGCCGCAACTTGAGAAAATCCAGGAGGTTCTCCCCTCCAGGCGAGATGAGGCCCATTTCCGCTGAGGCGTCTCGAAGCTGATCACACCTCACCTCTGGAACTTTGAAAGGCTCCTTCACACCCTTGCTGCAAATCAAGAAGTTCCCCGACATACCCGTCTCCACTCGAGAGGAATCACGAGGGTCCCGCCCACATCCAGAGGAGCCCCGTTTCCGCCTAGTAGCTCGAGATGAGGGATCCTTACCCTGCTTCGTTGGGAAAGAGTTCCCGGCGTTCCCGTCGCATCTCAAGAGGAGGCCCTCTCAACAGGAACGGCAAGAGAAACTCCAGGGTCGTGCCACCATTCCAAGAGTCCCCCAGATGTCTCAGTCCATTCCAGAGGAACCTCTTTTCCCTTCACCGGCTCGTCTTTCACGCCGAGGATCGACTCACACCAAGGTGGCACGTGGCACAGCCCTGTGGGAAAGCCTCGTGGGAAAGCCTCGAGGGACAGCCTCGAGGGAAAGCCACAGATCCCTTGATCCACGTGACTGGAAGCATGACACTACTGCTGCAGCTCGGGAGGAAAGCGCACGTGCATGCCCCCACTCGAGACGAGGCCTGACTCCCCTGGGGAGACTCAGAAGCACCCCAAGATCCATGGCAACACTGGAGAGGAATCCTCAGGTTCCGGCCCCGACTCCACACAAGGACTGAGGCCCCGGCATGGACGGGAGAGGAATCCCGAGAGGGCCCCTAGCAACTCGCATGGGGACTGGCCTTTCCAGAGGCCACCAGAGCGGGTCCCTGAGGTCCCCGTCGTAACTCGAGAAGACCTGCCGCAACTCGAGAAAATCCAGGAGGTTCTCCCCTCCAGGCGAGATGAGGCCCATTTCCGCTGAGGCGTCTCGAGGCTGATCACACCTCACCTCTGGAACTTCGAAGGAGTCCTTCACACCCTTGGTGCAAATCAAGAAGTTCCCCGACATAGCCGTCTCCACTCGAGAGGAATCACGAGGGTCCCGCCCACATCCAGAGGAGCCCCGTTTCCGCCTCGTAGCTCGAGATGAGGGATCCTTTCCCTGCTTCGTCGGGAAAGAGTTCCCGGCGTTCCCGTCGCATCTCAAGAGGAGGCCCTCTCAACAGGAACGGCGAGAGGAACTCCAGGGTCGTGCCACCATTCCAAGAGTCCCCCAGATGTCTCAGTCCATTCCAGAGGAACCTCTTTTCCCTTCACCGGCTCGTCTTTCACGCCGAGGATCGACTCACACCAAGGTGGCACGTGGCACAGCCCTGTGGGAAAGCCTCGTGGGAAAGCCTCGAGGGACAGCCTCGAGGGAAAGCCACAGATCCCTTGATCCACGTGACAGGAAGCGTGACACTACTGCTGCAGCTCGGGAGGAAAGCGCACGTGCATGCCCCCACTCGAGACGAGGCCTGACTCCCCTGGGGAGACTCAGAAGCACCCCAAGATCCATGGCAACACTGGAGAGGAATCCTCAGGTTCCAGCCCCGACTCCACACAAGGACAGAGGCCCCGGCATGGACGGGAGAGGAATCCCGAGAGGTCCCCGAGCAACTCGCATGGGGACTGGCCTTTCCTGAGGCCACCAGAGCGGGTCCCTGAGGTCCCCGTCGTAACTCGAGAAGACCTGCCGCAACTCGAGAAAATCCAGGAGGTTCTCCCCTCCAGGCGAGATGAGGCCCATTTCCGCTGAGGCGTCTCGAGGCTGATCACACCTCACCTCTGGAACTTTGAATGGCTCCTTCACACCCTTGCTGCAAATCAAGAAGTTCCCCGACATACCCGTCTCCACTCGAGAGGAATCACGAGGGTCCCGCCCACATCCAGAGGAGCCCCGTTTCCACCTCGTAGCTCGAGATGAGGGATCCTTACCCTGCTTCGTCAGGAAAGAGTTCCCGGCGTTCCCGTCGCATCTCAAGAGGAGGCCCTCTCAACAGGAACGGCGAGAGGAACTCCAGGGTCGTGCCACCATTCCAAGAGTCCCCCAGATGTCTCAGTCCATTCCAGAGGAACCTCTTTTCCCTTCACCGGCCCGTCTTTCACGCCGAGGATCGACTCACACCAAGGTGGCACGTGGCACAGCCCTGTGGGAAAGCCTCGTGGGAAAGCCTCGAGGGACAGCCTCGAGGGAAAGCCACAGATCCCTTGATCCACGTGACAGGAAGCGTGACACTGCTGCTGCAGCTCGGGAGGACAGCGCACGTGCATGCCCCCACTCGAGACGAGGCCTGACTCCCCTGGGGAGACTCAGAAGCACCCCAAGATCCATGGCAACACTGGAGAGGAATCCTCAGGTTCCGGCCCCGACTCCACACAAGGACTGAGGCCCCGGCATGGACGGGAGAGGAATCCCGAGAGGGCCCCTAGCAACTCGCATGGGGACTGGCCTTTCCAGAGGCCACCAGAGCGGGTCCCTGAGGTCCCCGTCGTAACTCGAGAAGACCTGCCGCAACTCCAGAAAATCCAGGAGGTTCTCCCCTCCAGGCGAGATGAGGCCCATTTCCGCTGAGGCGTCTCGAGGCTGATCACACCTCACCTCTGGAACTTCGAAGGAGTCCTTCACACCCTTGGTGCAAATCAAGAAGTTCCCCGACATAGCCGTCTCCACTCGAGAGGAATCACGAGGGTCCCGCCCACATCCAGAGGAGCCCCGTTTCCGCCTCGTAGCTCGAGATGAGGGATCCTTTCCCTGCTTCGTCGGGAAAGAGTTCCCGGCGTTCCCGTCGCATCTCAAGAGGAGGCCCTCTCAACAGGAACGGCGAGAGGAACTCCAGGGTCGTGCCACCATTCCAAGAGTCCCCCAGATGTCTCAGTCCATTCCAGAGGAACCTCTTTTCCCTTCACCGGCTCGTCTTTCACGCCGAGGATCGACTCACACCAAGGTGGCACGTGGCACAGCCCTGTGGGAAAGCCTCGTGGGAAAGCCTCGAGGGACAGCCTCGAGGGAAAGCCACAGATCCCTTGATCCACGTGACAGGAAGCGTGACACTACTGCTGCAGCTCGGGAGGAAAGCGCACGTGCATGCCCCCACTCGAGACGAGGCCTGACTCCCCTGGGGAGACTCAGAAGCACCCCAAGATCCATGGCAACACTGGAGAGGAATCCTCAGGTTCCGGCCCCGACTCCACACAAGGACAGAGGCCCCGGCATGGACGGGAGAGGAATCCCGAGAGGTCCCCGAGCAACTCGCATGGGGACTGGCCTTTCCTGAGGCCACCAGAGCGGGTCCCTGAGGTCCCCGTTGTAACTCGAGAAGACCTGCCGCAACTCGAGAAAATCCAGGAGGTTCTCCCCTCCAGGCGAGATGAGGCCCATTTCCGCTGAGGCGTCTCGAGGCTGATCACACCTCACCTCTGGAACTTTGAATGGCTCCTTCACACCCTTGCTGCAAATCAAGAAGTTCCCCGACATACCCGTCTCCACTCGAGAGGAATCACGAGGGTCCCGCCCACATCCAGAGGAGCCCCGTTTCCACCTCGTAGCTCGAGATGAGGGATCCTTACCCTGCTTCGTCGGGAAAGAGTTCCCGGCGTTCCCGTCGCATCTCAAGAGGAGGCCCTCTCAACAGGAACGGCGAGAGGAACTCCAGGGTCGTGCCACCATTCCAAGAGTCCCCCAGATGTCTCAGTCCATTCCAGAGGAACCTCTTTTCCCTTCACCGGCTCGTCTTTCACGCCGAGGATCGACTCACACCAAGGTGGCACGTGGCACAGCCCTGTGGGAAAGCCTCGTGGGAAAGCCTCGAGGGACAGCCTCGAGGGAAAGCCACAGATCCCTTGATCCACGTGACAGGAAGCGTGACACTGCTGCTGCAGCTCGGGAGGACAGCGCACGTGCATGCCCCCACTCGAGACGAGGCCTGACTCCCCTGGGGAGACTCAGAAGCACCCCAAGATCCATGGCAACACTGGAGAGGAATCCTCAGGTTCCGGCCCCGACTCCACACAAGGACTGAGGCCCCGGCATGGACGGGAGAGGAATCCCGAGAGGGCCCCTAGCAACTCGCATGGGGACTGGCCTTTCCAGAGGCCACCAGAGCGGGTCCCTGAGGTCCCAGTCGTAACTCGAGAAGACCTGCCCCAACTCGAGAAAATCCAGTTGGTTCTCCCCTCCAGGCGAGATGAGGCCCATTTCCGCTGAGGCGTCTCGAGGCTGATCACACCTCACCTCTGGAACTTCGAAGGAGTCCTTCACACCCTTGGTGCAAATCAAGAAGTTCCCCGACATAGCCGTCTACACTCGAGAGGAATCACGAGGGTCCCGCCCACATCCAGAGGAGCCCCGTTTCCGCCTCGTAGCTCGAGATGAGGGATCCTTTCCCTGCTTCGTCGGGAAAGAGTTCCCGGCGTTCCCGTCGCATCTCAAGAGGAGGCCCTCTCAACAGGAACGGCGAGAGGAACTCCAGGGTCGTGCCACCATTCCAAGAGTCCCCCAGATGTCTCAGTCCATTCCAGAGGAACCTCTTTTCCCTTCACCGGCTCGTCTTTCACGCCGAGGATCGACTCACACCAAGGTGGCACGTGGCACAGCCCTGTGGGAAAGCCTCGTGGGAAAGCCTCGAGGGACAGCCTCGAGGGAAAGCCACAGATCCCTTGATACACGTGACAGGAAGCGTGACACTACTGCTGCAGCTCGGGAGGAAAGCGCACGTGCATGCCCCCACTCGAGACGAGGCCTGACTCCCCTGGGGAGACTCAGAAGCACCCCAAGATCCATGGCAACACTGGAGAGGAATCCTCAGGTTCCGGCCCCGACTCCACACAAGGACAGAGGCCCCGGCATGGACGGGAGAGGAATCCCGAGAGGTCCCCGAGCAACTCGCATGGGGACTGGCCTTTCCTGAGGCCACCAGAGCGGGTCCCTGAGGTCCCCGTCGTAACTCGAGAAGACCTGCTGCAACTCGAGAAAATCCGGGAGGTTCTCCCCTCCAGGCGAGATGAGGCCCATTTCCGCTGAGGCGTCTCGAGGCTGATCACAGCTCCCCTCTGGAACTTCGAAAGGCTCCTTCACACCCTTGGTGCAAATCAAGAAGTTCCCCGACATACCCGTCTCCACTCGAGAGGAATCACGAGGGTCCCGCCCACATCCAGAGGAGCCCCGTTTCCGCCTCGTAGCTCGAGATGAGGGATCCTTTCCCTGCTTCGTCGGGAAAGAGTTCCCGGCGTTCCCGTCGCATCTCAAGAGGAGGCCCTCTCAACAGGAACGGCGAGAGGAACTCCAGGGTCGTGCCACCATTCCAAGAGTCCCCCAGATGTCTCAGTCCATTCCAGAGGAACCTCTTTTCCCTTCACCGGCTCGTCTTTCACGCCGAGGATCGACTCACACCAAGGTGGCACGTGGCACAGCCCTGTGGGAAAGCCTCGTGGGAAAGCCTCGAGGGACAGCCTAGAGGGAAAGCCACAGATCCCTTGATCCACGTGACAGGAAGCGTGACACTACTGCTGCAGCTCGGGAGGAAAGCGCACGTGCATGCCCCCACTCGAGACGAGGCCTGACTCCCCTGGGGAGACTCAGAAGCACCCCAAGATCCATGGCAACACTGGAGAGGAATCCTCAGGTTCCGGCCCCGACTCCACACAAGGACAGAGGCCCCGGCATGGACGGGAGAGGAATCCCGAGAGGTCCCCGAGCAACTCGCATGGGGACTGGCCTTTCCTGAGGCCACCAGAGCGGGTCCCTGAGGTCCCCGTCGTAACTCGAGAAGACCTGCCGCAACTCGAGAAAATCCAGGAGGTTCTCCCCTCCAGGCGAGATGAGGCCCATTTCCGCTGAGGCGTCTCGAGGCTGATCACACCTCACCTCTGGAACTTTGAATGGCTCCTTCACACCCTTGCTGCAAATCAAGAAGTTCCCCGACATACCCGTCTCCACTCGAGAGGAATCACGAGGGTCCCGCCCACATCCAGAGGAGCCCCGTTTCCACCTCGTAGCTCGAGATGAGGGATCCTTACCCTGCTTCGTCGGGAAAGAGTTCCCGGCGTTCCCGTCGCATCTCAAGAGGAGGCCCTCTCAACAGGAACGGCGAGAGGAACTCCAGGGTCGTGCCACCATTCCAAGAGTCCCCCAGATGTCTCAGTCCATTCCAGAGGAACCTCTTTTCCCTTCACCGGCCCGTCTTTCACGCCGAGGATCGACTCACACCAAGGTGGCACGTGGCACAGCCCTGTGGGAAAGCCTCGTGGGAAAGCCTCGAGGGACAGCCTCGAGGGAAAGCCACAGATCCCTTGATCCACGTGACAGGAAGCGTGACACTGCTGCTGCAGCTCGGGAGGACAGCGCACGTGCATGCCCCCACTCGAGACGAGGCCTGACTCCCCTGGGGAGACTCAGAAGCACACCAAGATCCATGGCAACACTGGAGAGGAATCCTCAGGTTCCGGCCCCGACTCCACACAAGGACTGAGGCCCCGGCATGGACGGGAGAGGAATCCCGAGAGGGCCCCTAGCAACTCGCATGGGGACTGGCCTTTCCAGAGGCCACCAGAGCGGGTCCCTGAGGTCCCCGTCGTAACTCGAGAAGACCTGCCGCAACTCGAGAAAATCCAGGAGGTTCTCCCCTCCAGGCGAGATGAGGCCCATTTCCGCTGAGGCGTCTCGAGGCTGATCACACCTCACCTCTGGAACTTCGAAGGAGTCCTTCACACCCTTGGTGCAAATCAAGAAGTTCCCCGACATAGCCGTCTCCACTCGAGAGGAATCACGAGGGTCCCGCCCACATCCAGAGGAGCCCCGTTTCCACCTCGTAGCTCGAGATGAGGGATCCTTTCCCTGCTTCGTCGGGAAAGAGTTCCCGGCGTTCCCGTCGCATCTCAAGAGGAGGCCCTCTCAACAGGAACGGCGAGAGGAACTCCAGGGTCGTGCCACCATTCCAAGAGTCCCCCAGATGTCTCAGTCCATTCCAGAGGAACCTCTTTTCCCTTCACCGGCTCGTCTTTCACGCCGAGGATCGACTCACACCAAGGTGGCACGTGGCACAGCCCTGTGGGAAAGCCTCGTGGGAAAGCCTCGAGGGACAGCCTCGAGGGAAAGCCACAGATCCCTTGATCCACGTGACAGGAAGCGTGACACTACTGCTGCAGCTCGGGAGGAAAGCGCACGTGCATGCCCCCACTCGAGACGAGGCCTGACTCCCCTGGGGAGACTCAGAAGCACCCCAAGATCCATGGCAACACTGGAGAGCAATCCTCAGGTTCCGGCCCCGACTCCACACAAGGACAGAGGCCCCGGCATGGACGGGAGAGGAATCCCGAGAGGTCCCCGAGCAACTCGCATGGGGACTGGCCTTTCCTGAGGCCACCAGAGCGGGTCCCTGAGGTCCCCGTCGTAACTCGAGAAGACCTGCTGCAACTCGAGAAAATCCGGGAGGTTCTCCCCTCCAGGCGAGATGAGGCCCATTTCCGCTGAGGCGTCTCGAGGCTGATCACAGCTCCCCTCTGGAACTTCGAAAGGCTCCTTCACACCCTTGGTGCAAATCAAGAAGTTCCCCGACATACCCGTCTCCACTCGAGAGGAATCACGAGGGTCCCGCCCACATCCAGAGGAGCCCCGTTTCCGCCTCGTAGCTCGAGATGAGGGATCCTTTCCCTGCTTCGTCGGGAAAGAGTTCCCGGCGTTCCCGTCGCATCTCAAGAGGAGGCCCTCTCAACAGGAACGGCGAGAGGAACTCCAGGGTCGTGCCACCATTCCAAGAGTCCCCCAGATGTCTCAGTCCATTCTAGAGGAACCTCTTTTCCCTTCACCGGCTCATCTTTCACGCCGAGGATCGACTCACACCAAGGTGGCCCTTGGCACAGCCTTGTGGGTAAGCCTCGTGGGAAAGCCTCGAGGGACAGCCTGGAGGGAAAGCCACAGATCCCTTGATCCACGTGACAGGAAGCGTGACACTACTGCTGCAGCTCGGGAGGAAAGCGCACGTGCATGCCCCCACTCGAGACGAGGCCTGACTCCCCTGGGGAGACTCAGAAGCACCCCAAGATCCATGGCAACACTGGAGAGGAATCCTCAGGTTCCGGCCCCGACTCCACACAAGGACAGAGGCCCCGGCATGGACGGGAGAGGAATCCCGAGAGGTCCCCGAGCAACTCGCATGGGGACTGGCCTTTCTTGAGGCCACCAGAGCGGGTCCCTGAGGTCCCCGTCGTAACTCGAGAAGACCTGCCGCAACTCGAGAAAATCCGGGAGGTTCTCCCCTCCAGGCGAGATGAGGCCCATTTCCGCTGAGGCGTCTCGAGGCTGATCACAGCTCCCCTCTGGAACTTCGAAAGGCTCCTTCACACCCTTGGTGCAAATCAAGAAGTTCCCCGACCTAGCCGTCTCCACTCGAGAGGAATCACGAGGGTCCCACCCACATCCAGAGGAGCCCCGTTTCCGCCTCGTAGCTCGAGATGAGGGATCCTTTCCCTGCTTCGTCGGGAAAGAGTTCCCGGCATTCCCGTCGCATCTCAAGAGGAGGCCCTCTCAACAGGAACGGCGAGAGGAACTCCAGGGTCGTGCCACCATTCCAAGAGTCCCCCAGATGTCTCAGTCCATTCCAGAGGAACCTCTTTTCCCTTCACCGGCTCGTCTTTCACGCCGAGGATCGACTCACACCAAGGTGGCCCTTGGCACAGCCTTGTGGGTAAGCCTCGTGGGAAAGCCTCGAGGGACAGCCTCGAGGGAAAGCCACAGATCCCTTGATCCACGTGACAGGAAGCGTGACACTACTGCTGCAGCTCGGGAGGAAAGCGCACGTGCATGCCCCCACTCGAGACGAGGCCTGACTTCCCTGGGGAGACTCAGAAGCACCCCAAGATCCATGGCAACACTGGAGAGGAATCCTCAGGTTCCGGCCCCGACTCCACACAAGGACTGAGGCCCCGGCATGGACGGGAGAGGAATCCCGAGAGGGCCCCTAGCAACTCGCATGGGGACTGGCCTTTCCTGAGGCCACCAGAGCGGGTCCCTGAGGTCCCCGTCGTAACTCGAGAAGACCTGCCGCAACTCGAGAAAATCCAGGAGGTTCTCCCCTCCAGGCGAGATGAGGCCCATTTCCGCTGAGGCGTCTCGAGGCTGATCACACCTCACCTCTGGAACTTTGAAAGGCTCCTTCACACCCTTGGTGCAAATCAAGAAGTTCCCCGACCTAGCCGTCTCCACTCGAGAGGAATCACGAGGGTCCCGCCCACATCCAGAGGAGCCCCGTTTCCGCCTCGTAGCTCGAGATGAGGGATCCTTTCCCTGCTTCGTCGGGAAAGAGTTCCCGGCGTTCCCATCGCATCTCAAGAGGAGGCCCTCTCAACAGGAACGGCGAGAGGAACTCCAGGGTCGTGCCACCATTCCAAGAGTCCCCCAGATGTCTCAGTCCATTCCAGAGGAACCTCTTTTCCCTTCACCGGCTCGTCTTTCACGCCGAGGATCGACTCACACCAAGGTGGCACTTGGCACAGCCTTGTGGGTAAGCCTCGTGGGAAAGCCTCGAGGGACAGCCTCGAGGGAAAGCCACAGATCCCTTGATCCACGTGACAGGAAGCGTGACACTACTGCTGCAGCTCGGGAGGAAAGCGCACGTGCATGCCCCCACTCGAGACGAGGCCTGACTCCCCTGGGGAGACTCAGAAGCACCCCAAGATCCATGGCAACACTGGAGAGGAATCCTCAGGTTCCGGCCCCGACTCCACACAAGGACTGAGGCCCCGGCATGGACGGGAGAGGAATCCCGAGAGGGCCCCTAGCAACTCGCATGGGGACTGGCCTTTCCTGAGGCCACCAGAGCGGGTCCCTGAGGTCCCCGTCGTAACTCGAGAAGACCTGCCGCAACTCGAGAAAATCCAGGAGGTTCTCCCCTCCAGGCGAGATGAGGCCCATTTCCGCTGAGGCGTCTCGAGGCTGATCACACCTCACCTCTGGAACTTTGAAAGGCTCCTTCACACCCTTGCTGCAAATCAAGAAGTTCCCCGACATACCCGTCTCCACTCGAGAGGAATCACGTGGGTCCCGCCCACATTCAGAGGAGCCCCGTTTCCGCCTCGAAGCTCGAGATGAGGGATCCTTACCCTGCTTCGTAGGGAAAGAGTTCCCGGCGTTCCCGTCGCATCTCAAGAGGAGGCCCTCTCAACAGGAACGGCGAGAGGAACTCCAGGGTCGTGCCACCATTCCAAGAGTCCCCCAGATGTCTCAGTCCATTCCAGAGGAACCTCTTTTCCGTTCACCGGCTCGTCTTTCACGCCGAGGATCGACTCACACCAAGGTGGCACGTGGCACAGCCCTGTGGGAAAGCCTCGTGGGAAAGCCTCGAGGGACAGCCTCGAGGGAAAGCCACAGATCCCTTGATCCACGTGACAGGAAGCGTGACACTACTGCTGCAGCTCGGGAGGAAAGCGCACGTGCATGCCCCCACTCGAGACGAGGCCTGACTCCCCTGGGGAGACTCAGAAGCACCCCAAGATCCATGGCAACACTGGAGAGGAATCCTCAGGTTCCGGCCCCGACTCCACACAAGGACTGAGGCCCCGGCATGGACGGGAGAGGAATCCCGAGAGGTCCCCTAGCAACTCGCATGGGGACTGGCCTTTCCTGAGGCCACCAGAGCGGGTCCCTGAGGTCCCCGTCGTAACTCGAGAAGACCTGCCGCAACTCGAGAAAATCCGGGAGGTTCTCCCCTCCAGGCGAGATGAGGCCCATTTCCGCTGAGGCGTCTCGAGGCTGATCACAGCTCCCCTCTGGAACTTCGAAAGGCTCCTTCACACCCTTGGTGCAAATCAAGAAGTTCCCATACCTAGCCGTCTCCACTCGAGAGGAATCACGAGGGTCCCGCCCACATCCAGAGGAGCCCCGTTTCCGCCTCGTAGCTCGAGATGAGGGATCCTTTCCCTGCTTCGTCGGGAAACAGTTCCCGGCGTTCCCGTCGCATCTCAAGAGGAGGCCCTCTCAACAGGAACGGCGAGAGGAACTCCAGGGTCGTGCCACCATTCCAAGAGTCCCCCAGATGTCTCAGTCCATTCCAGAGGAACCTCTTTTCCCTTCACCGGCTCGTTTTTCACGCCGAGGATCGACTCACACCAAGGTGGCACATGGCACAGCCTTGTGGGTAAGCCTCGTGGGAAAGCCTCGAGGGACAGCCTGGAGGGAAAGCCACAGATCCCTTGATCCACGTGACAGGAAGCGTGACACTACTGCTGCAGCTCGGGAGGAAAGCGCACGTGCAAGCCCCCACTCGAGACGAGGCCTGACTCCCCTGGGGAGCCTCAGAAGCACCCCAAGATCCATGGCAACACTGGAGAGGAATCCTCAGGTTCCGGCCCCGACTCCACACAAGGACAGAGGCCCCGGCATGGACGGCAGAGGAATCCCGAGAGGTCCCCGAGCAACTCGCATGGGGACTGGCCTTTCTTGAGGCCACCAGCGCGGGTCCCTGAGGTCCCCGTCGTAACTCGAGAAGACCTGCCGCAACTCGAGAAAATCCAGGAGGTTCTCCCCTCCAGGTGAGATGCGGCCCATTTCCGCTGAGGCGTCTCGAGGCTGATCACACCTCACCTCTGGAACTTTGAAAGGCTCCTTCACACCCTTGCTGCAAATCAAGAAGTTCCCCGACATATCCGTCTCCACTCGAGAGGAATCACGAGGGTCCCGCCCACATCCAGAGGAGCCCCGTTTCCACCTCGTAGCTCGAGATGAGGGATCCTTACCCTGCTTCGTTGGGAAAGAGTTCCCGGCGTTCCCGTCGCATCTCAAGAGGAGGCCCTCTCAACAGGAACGGCGAGAGGAACTCCAGGGTCGTGCCACCATTCCAAGAGTCCCCCAGATGTCTCAGTCCATTCCAGAGGAACCTCTTTTCCGTTCACCGGCTCGTCTTTCACGCCGAGGATCGACTCACACCAAGGTGGCACGTGGCACAGCCCTCTGGGAAAGCCTCGTGGGAAAGCCTCGAGGGACAGCCTCGAGGGAAAGCCACAGATCCCTTGATCCACGTGACAGGAAGCGTGACACTACTGCTGCAGCTCGGAAGGAAAGCGCACGTGCATGCCCCCACTCGAGACGAGGCCTGACTCCCCTGGGGAGACTCAGAAGCACCCCAAGATCCATGGCAACACTGGAGAGGAATCCTCAGGTTCCGGCCCCGACTCCACACAAGGACTGAGGCCCCGGCATGGACGGGAGAGGAATCCCGAGAGGTCCCCTAGCAACTCGCATGGGGACTGGCCTTTCCTGAGGCCACCAGAGCGGGTCCCTGAGGTCCCCGTCGTAACTCGAGAAGACCTGCCGCAACTCGAGAAAATCCGGGAGGTTCTCCCCTCCAGGCGAGATGAGGCCCATTTCCGCTGAGGCGTCTCGAGGCTGATCACAGCTCCCCTCTGGAACTTCGAAAGGCTCCTTCACACCCTTGGTGCAAATCAAGAAGTTCCCCGACCTAACCGTCTCCACTCGAGAGGAATCCCGAGGGTCCCGCCCACATCCAGAGGAGCCCCGTTTCCGCCTCGTAGCTCGAGATGAGGGATCCTTTCCCTGCTTCGTCGGGAAAGAGTTCCCGGCGTTCCCGTCGCATCTCAAGAGGAGGCCCTCTCAACAGGAACGGCGAGAGGAACTCCAGGGTCGTGCCACCATTCCAAGAGTCCCCCAGATGTCTCAGTCCATTCCAGAGGAACCTCTTTTCCCTTCACAGGCTCGTCTTTCACGCCGAGGATCGACTCACACCAAGGTGGCCCTTGGCACAGCCTTGTGGGTAAGCCTCGTGGGAAAGCCTCGAGGGACAGCCTCGAGGGAAAGCCACAGATCCCTTGATCCACGTGACAGGAAGCGTGACACTACTGATGCAGCTCAGGAGGAAAGCGCACGTGCATGCCCCCACTCGAGACGAGGCCTGACTCCCCTGGGGAGACTCAGAAGCACCCCAAGATCCATGGCAACACTGGAGAGGAATCCTCAGGTTCCGGCCCTCGACTCCACACAAGGTCTTAGGCCCCGGCATGGACGGGAGAGGAATCCCGAGATGGCCCCGAGCAACTCGCATGGGGACTGGCCTTTCTTGAGGCCACCAGAGCGGGTCCCTGAGGTCCCCGTCGTAACTCGAGAAGACCTGCCGCAACTCGAGAAAATCCAGGAGGGTCTCCCCTCCAGGCGAGATGAGGCCCATTTCCGCTGAGGCGTCTCGAGGCTGATCACACCTCACCTCTGGAACTTTGAAAGGCTCCTTCACACCCTTGCTGCAAATCAAGAAGTTCCCCGACATACCCGTCTCCACTCGAGAGGAATCACGAGGGTCCCGCCCACATCCAGAGGAGCCCCGTTTCCACCTCGTAGCTCGAGATGAGGGATCCTTACCCTGCTTCGTCGGGAAAGAGTTCCCGGCGTTCCCGTCGCACCTCAAGAGGAGGCCCTCTCAACAGGGACGGCGAGAGGAACTCCAGGGTCGTGCCACCATTCCAAGAGTCCCCCAGATGTCTCAGTCCATTCCAGAGGAACCTCTTTTCCCTTCACCGGCTCGTCTTTCACGCCGAGGATCGACTCACACCAAGGTGGCACGTGGCACAGCCCTGTGGGAAAGCCTCGTGGGAAAGCCTCGAGGGACAGCCTCGAGGGAAAGCCACAGATCCCTTGATCCACGTGACAGGAAGCGTGACACTGCTGCTGCAGCTCGGGAGGACAGCGCACGTGCATGCCCCCACTCGAGACGAGGCCTGACTCCCCTGGGGAGACTCAGAAGCACCCCAAGATCCATGGCAACACTGGAGAGGAATCCTCAGGTTCCGGCCCCGACTCCACACAAGGACTGAGGCCCCGGCATGGACGGGAGAGGAATCTCGAGAGGGCCCCTAGCAACTCGCATGGGGACTGGCCTTTCCTGAGGCCACCAGAGCGGGTCCCTGAGGTCCCCGTCGTAACTCGAGAAGACCTGCCGCAACTCGAGAAAATCCAGGAGGTTCTCCCCTCCAGGCGAGATGAGGCCCATTTCCGCTGAGGCGTCTCGAGGCTGATCACACCTCACCTCTGGAACTTTGAAAGGCTCCTTCACACCCTTGCTGCAAATCAAGAAGTTCCCCGACATACCCGTCTCCACTCGAGAGGAATCACGAGGGTCCCGCCCACATTCAGAGGAGCCCCGTTTCCGCCTCGAAGCTCGAGATGAGGGATCCTTACCCTGCTTCGTAGGGAAAGAGTTCCCGGCGTTCCCGTCGCATCTCAAGAGGAGGCCCTCTCAACAGGAACGGCGAGAGGAACTCCAGGGTCGTGCCACCATTCCAAGAGTCCCCCAGATGTCTCAGTCCATTCCAGAGGAACCTCTTTTCCGTTCACCGGCTCGTCTTTCACGCCGAGGATCGACTCACACCAAGGTGGCACGTGGCACAGCCCTGTGGGAAAGCCTCGTGGGAAAGCCTCGAGGGACAGCCTCGAGGGAAAGCCACAGATCCCTTGATCCACGTGACAGGAAGCGTGACACTACTGCTGCAGCTCGGGAGGAAAGCGCACGTGCATGCCCCCACTCGAGACGAGGCCTGACTCCCCTGGGGAGACTCAGAAGCACCCCAAGATCCATGGCAACACTGGAGAGGAATCCTCAGGTTCCGGCCCCGACTCCACACAAGGACTGAGGCCCCGGCATGGACGGGAGAGGAATCCCGAGAGGGCCCCTAGCAACTCGCATGGGGACTGGCCTTTCCTGAGGCCACCAGAGCGGGTCCCTGAGGTCCCCGTCGTAACTCGAGAAGACCTGCCGCAACTCAAGAAAATCCGGGAGGTTCTCCCCTCCAGGCGAGATGAGGCCCATTTCCGCTGAGGCGTCTCGAGGCTGATCACAGCTCCCCTCTGGAACTTCGAAAGGCTCCTTCACACCCTTGGTGCAAATCAAGAAGTTCCCCGACCTAACCGTCTCCACTCGAGAGGAATCCCGAGGGTCCCGCCCACATCCAGAGGAGCCCCGTTTCCGCCTCGTAGCTCGAGATGAGGGATCCTTTCCCTGCTTCGTCGGGAAAGAGTTCCCGGCGTTCCTGTCGCATCTCAAGAGGAGGCCCTCTCAACAGGAACGGCGAGAGGAACTCCAGGGTCGTGCCACCATTCCAAGAGTCCCCCAGATGTCTCAGTCCATTCCAGAGGAACCTCTTTTCCCTTCACCGGCTCGTCTTTCACGCCGAGGATCGACTCACACCAAGGTGGCCCTTGGCACAGCCTTGTGGGTAAGCCTCGTGGGAAAGCCTCGAGGGACAGCCTCGAGGGAAAGCCACAGATCCCTTGATCCACGTGACAGGAAGCGTGACACTACTGCTGCAGCTCGGGAGGAAAGCGCACGTGCATGCCCCCACTCGAGACGAGGCCTGACTCCCCTGGGGAGACTCAGAAGCACCCCAAGATCCATGGCAACACTGGAGAGGAATCCTCACGTTCCGGCCCCGACTCCACACAAGGACTGAGGCCCCGGCATGGACGGGAGAGGAATCCCGAGAGGTCCCCTAGCAACTCGCATGGGGACTGGCCTTTCCTGAGGCCACCAGAGCGGGTCCCTGAGGTCCCCGTCGTAACTCGAGAAGACCTGCCGCAACTCGAGAAAATCCAGGAGGTTCTCCCCTCCAGGCGAGATGAGGCCCATTTCCGCTGAGGCGTCTCGAGGCTGATCACACCTCACCTCTGGAACTTTGAAAGGCTCCTTCACACCCTTGCTGCAAATCAAGAAGTTCCCCGACATACCCGTCTCCACTCGAGAGAAATCACGAGGGTCCCGCCCACATTCAGAGGAGCCCCGTTTCCGCCTCGAAGCTCGAGATGAGGGATCCTTACACTGCTTCGTAGGGAAAGAGTTCCCGGCATTCCCGTCGCTTCTCAAGAGGAGGCCCTCTCAACAGGAACGGCGAGAGGAACTCCAGGGTCGTGCCACCATTCCAAGAGTCCCCCAGATGTCTCAGTCCATTCCAGAGGAACCTCTTTTCCCTTCACCGGCTCGTCTTTCACGCCGAGGATCGACTCACACCAAGGTGGCACGTGGCACAGCCCTCTGGGAAAGCCTCGTGGGAAAGCCTCGAGGGACAGCCTCAAGGGAAAGCCACAGATCCCTTGATCCACGTGACAGGAAGCGTGACACTACTGCTGCAGCTCGGAAGGAAAGCACACGTGCATGCCCCCACTCGAGACGAGGCCTGACTCCCCTGGGGAGACTCAGAAGCACCCCAAGATCCATGGCAACACTGGAGAGGAATCCTCAGGTTCCGGCCCCGACTCCACACAAGGACTGAGGCCCCGGCATGGATGGGAGAGGAATCCCGAGAGGTCCCCTAGCAACTCGCATGGGGACTGGCCTTTCCTGAGGCCACCAGAGCGGGTCCCTGAGGTCCCCGTCGTAACTCGAGAAGACCTGCCGCAACTCGAGAAAATCCGGGAGGTTCTCCCCTCCAGGCGAGTTGAGGCCCATTTCCGCTGAGGCGTCTCGAGGCTGATCACAGCTCCCCTCTGGAACTTCGAAAGGCTCCTTCACACCCTTGGTGCAAATCAAGAAGTTCCCCGACCTAGCCGTCTCCACTCGAGAGGAATCACGAGGGTCCCGCCCACATCCAGAGGAGCGCCGTTTCCGCCTCGTAGCTCGAGATGAGGGATCCTTTCCCTGCTTCGTCGGGAAAGAGTTCCCGGCGTTCCCATCGCATCTCAAGAGGAGGCCCTCTCAACAGGAACGGCGAGAGGAACTCCAGGGTCGTGCCACCATTCCAAGAGTCCCCCAGATGTCTCAGTCCATTCCAGAGGAACCTCTTTTCCCTTCACCGGCTCGTCTTTCACGCCGAGGATCGACTCACACCAAGGTGGCACTTGGCACAGCCTTGTGGGTAAGCCTCGTGGGAAAGCCTCGAGGGACAGCCTCGAGGGAAAGCCACAGATCCCTTGATCCACGTGACAGGAAGCGTGACACTACTGCTGCAGCTCAGGAGGAAAGCGCACGTGCATGCCCCCACTCGAGACGAGGCCTGACTCCCCTGGGGAGACTCAGAAGCACCCCAAGATCCATGGCAACACTGGAGAGGAATCCTCAGGTTCCGGCCCTCGACTCCACACAAGGTCTTAGGCCCTGGCATGGACGGGAGAGGAATCCCGAGATGGCCCCGAGCAACTCGCATGGGGACTGGCCTTTCTTGAGGCCACCAGAGCGGGTCCCTGAGGTCCCCGTCGTAACTCGAGAAGACCTACCGCAACTCGAGAAAATCCAGGAGGTTCTCCCCTCCAGGCGAGATGAGGCCCATTTCCGCTGAGGCGTCTCGAGGCTGATCACACCTCACCTGTGGAACTTTGAAAGGCTCCTTCACACCCTTGCTGCAAATCAAGAAGTTCCCCGACATACCCGTCTCCACTCGAGAGGAATCACGAGGGTCCCGCCCACATCCAGAGGAGCCCCGTTTCCACCTCGTAGCTCGAGATGAGGGATCCTTACCCTGCTTCGTCGGGAAAGAGTTCCCGGCGTTCCCGTCGCACCTCAAGAGGAGGCGCTCTCAACAGGAACGGCGAGAGGAACTCCAGGGTCGTGCCACCATTCCAAGAGTCCCCCAGATGTCTCAGTCCATTCCAGAGGAACCTCTTTTCCCTTCACCGGCTCGTCTTTCACGCCGAGGATCGACTCACACCAAGGTGGCACGTGGCACAGCCCTGTGGGAAAGCCTCGTGGGAAAGCCTCGAGGGACAGCCTCGAGGGAAAGCCACAGATCCCTTGATCCACGTGACAGGAAGCGTGACACTGCTGCTGCAGCTCGGGAGGACAGCGCACGTGCATGCCCCCACTCGAGACGAGGCCTGACTCCCCTGGGGAGACTCAGAAGCACCCCAAGATCCATGGCAACACTGGAGAGGAATCCTCAGGTTCCGGCCCCGACTCCACACAAGGACTGAGGCCCCGGCATGGACGGGAGAGGAATCCCGAGAGGGCCCCTAGCAACTCGCATGGGGACTGGCCTTTCCTGAGGCCACCAGAGCGGGTCCCTGAGGTCCCCGTCGTAACTCGAGAAGACCTGCCGCAACTCGAGAAAATCCAGGAGGTTCTCCCCTCCAGGCGAGATGAGGCCCATTTCCGCTGAGGCGTCTCGAGGCTGATCACACCTCACCTCTGGAACTTTGAAAGGCTCCTTCACACCCTTGCTGCAAATCAAGAAGTTCCCCGACATACCCGTCTCCACTCGAGAGGAATCACGAGGGTCCCGCCCACATTCAGAGGAGCCCCGTTTCCGCCTCGAAGCTCGAGATGAGGGATCCTTACCCTGCTTCGTAGGGAAAGAGTTCCCGGCGTTCCCGTCGCATCTCAAGAGGAGGCCCTCTCAACAGGAACGGCGAGAGGAACTCCAGGGTCGTGCCACCATTCCAAGAGTCCCCCAGATGTCTCAGTCCATTCCAGAGGAACCTCTTTTCCGTTCACCGGCTCGTCTTTCACGCCGAGGATCGACTCACACCAAGGTGGCACGTGGCACAGCCCTGTGGGAAAGCCTCGTGGGAAAGCCTCGAGGGACAGCCTCGAGGGAAAGCCACAGATCCCTTGATCCACGTGACAGGAAGCGTGACACTGCTGCTGCAGCTCGGGAGGACAGCGCACGTGCATGCCCCCACTCGAGACGAGGCCTGACTCCCCTGGGGAGACTCAGAAGCACCCCAAGATCCATGGCAACACTGGAGAGGAATCCTCAGGTTCCGGCCCCGACTCCACACAAGGACTGAGGCCCCGGCATGGACGGGAGAGGAATCCCGAGAGGGCCCCTAGCAACTCGCATGGGGACTGGCCTTTCCTGAGGCCACCAGAGCGGGTCCCTGAGGTCCCCGTCGTAACTCGAGAAGACCTGCCGCAACTCGAGAAAATCCGGGAGGTTCTCCCCTCCAGGCGAGATGAGGCCCATTTCCGCTGAGGCGTCTCGAGGCTGATCACAGCTCCCCTCTGGAACTTCGAAAGGCTCCTTCACACCCTTGGTGCAAATCAAGAAGTTCCCCGACCTAACCGTCTCCACTCGAGAGGAATCCCGAGGGTCCCGCCCACATCCAGAGGAGCCCCGTTTCCGCCTCGTAGCTCGAGATGAGGGATCCTTTCCCTGCTTCGTCGGGAAAGAGTTCCCGGCGTTCCTGTCGCATCTCAAGAGGAGGCCCTCTCAACAGGAACGGCGAGAGGAACTCCAGGGTCGTGCCACCATTCCAAGAGTCCCCCAGATGTCTCAGTCCATTCCAGAGGAACCTCTTTTCCCTTCACCGGCTCGTCTTTCACGCCGAGGATCGACTCACACCAAGGTGGCCCTTGGCACAGCCTTGTGGGTAAGCCTCGTGGGAAAGCCTCGAGGGACAGCCTCGAGGGAAAGCCACAGATCCCTTGATCCACGTGACAGGAAGCGTGACACTACTGCTGCAGCTCGGGAGGAAAGCGCACGTGCATGCCCCCACTCGAGACGAGGCCTGATTCCCCTGGGGAGACTCAGAAGCACCCCAAGATCCATGGCAACACTGGAGAGGAATCCTCAGGTTCCGGCCCCGACTCCACACAAGGACTGAGGCCCCGGCATGGACGGGAGAGGAATCCCGAGAGGGCCCCTAGCAACTCGCATGGGGACTGGCCTTTCCTGAGGCCACCAGAGCGGGTCCCTGAGGTCCCCGTCGTAACTCGAGAAGACCTGCCGCAACTCGAGAAAATCCAGGAGGTTCTCCCCTCCAGGCGAGATGAGGCCCATTTCCGCTGAGGCGTCTCGAGGCTGATCACACCTCACCTCTGGAACTTTGAAAGGCTCCTTCACACCCTTGCTGCAAATCAAGAAGTTCCCCGACATACCCGTCTCCACTCGAGAGAAATCACGAGGGTCCCGCCCACATTCAGAGGAGCCCCGTTTCCGCCTCGAAGCTCGAGATGAGGGATCCTTACACTGCTTCGTAGGGAAAGAGTTCCCGGCATTCCCGTCGCATCTCAAGAGGAGGCCCTCTCAACAGGAACGGCGAGAGGAACTCCAGGGTCGTGCCACCATTCCAAGAGTCCCCCAGATGTCTCAGTCCATTCCAGAGGAACCTCTTTTCCCTTCACCGGCTCGTCTTTCACGCCGAGGATCGACTCACACCAAGGTGGCACGTGGCACAGCCCTCTGGGAAAGCCTCGTGGGAAAGCCTCGAGGGACAGCCTCAAGGGAAAGCCACAGATCCCTTGATCCACGTGACAGGAAGCGTGACACTACTGCTGCAGCTCGGAAGGAAAGCACACGTGCATGCCCCCACTCGAGACGAGGCCTGACTCCCCTGGGGAGACTCAGAAGCACCCCAAGATCCATGGCAACACTGGAGAGGAATCCTCAGGTTCCGGCCCCGACTCCACACAAGGACTGAGGCCCCGGCATGGATGGGAGAGGAATCCCGAGAGGTCCCCTAGCAACTCGCATGGGGACTGGCCTTTCCTGAGGCCACCAGAGCGGGTCCCTGAGGTCCCCGTCGTAACTCGAGAAGACCTGCCGCAACTCGAGAAAATCCGGGAGGTTCTCCCCTCCAGGCGAGATGAGGCCCATTTCCGCTGAGGCGTCTCGAGGCTGATCACAGCTCCCCTCTGGAACTTCGAAAGGCTCCTTCACACCCTTGGTGCAAATCAAGAAGTTCCCCGACCTAGCCGTCTCCACTCGAGAGGAATCACGAGGGTCCCGCCCACATCCAGAGGAGCGCCGTTTCCGCCTCGTAGCTCGAGATGAGGGATCCTTTCCCTGCTTCGTCGGGAAAGAGTTCCCGGCGTTCCCATCGCATCTCAAGAGGAGGCCCTCTCAACAGGAACGGCGAGAGGAACTCCAGGGTCGTGCCACCATTCCAAGAGTCCCCCAGATGTCTCAGTCCATTCCAGAGGAACCTCTTTTCCCTTCACCGGCTCGTCTTTCACGCCGAGGATCGACTCACACCAAGGTGGCACTTGGCACAGCCTTGTGGGTAAGCCTCTTGGGAAAGCCTCGAGGGACAGCCTCGAGGGAAAGCCACAGATCCCTTGATCCACGTGACAGGAAGCGTGACACTACTGCTGCAGCTCAGGAGGAAAGCGCACGTGCATGCCCCCACTCGAGACGAGGCCTGACTCCCCTGGGGAGACTCAGAAGCACCCCAAGATCCATGGCAACACTGGAGAGGAATCCTCAGGTTCCGGCCCTCGACTCCACACAAGGTCTTAGGCCCTGGCATGGACGGGAGAGGAATCCCGAGATGGCCCCGAGCAACTCGCATGGGGACTGGCCTTTCTTGAGGCCACCAGAGCGGGTCCCTGAGGTCCCCGTCGTAACTCGAGAAGACCTACTGCAACTCGAGAAAATCCAGGAGGTTCTCCCCTCCAGGCGAGATGAGGCCCATTTCCGCTGAGGCGTCTCGAGGCTGATCACACCTCACCTGTGGAACTTTGAAAGGCTCCTTCACACCCTTGCTGCAAATCAAGAAGTTCCCCGACATACCCGTCTCCACTCGAGAGGAATCACGAGGGTCCCGCCCACATCCAGAGGAGCCCCGTTTCCACCTCGTAGCTCGAGATGAGGGATCCTTACCCTGCTTCGTCGGGAAAGAGTTCCCGGCGTTCCCGTCGCACCTCAAGAGGAGGCCCTCTCAACAGGAACGGCGAGAGGAACTCCAGGGTCGTGCCACCATTCCAAGAGTCCCCCAGATGTCTCAGTCCATTCCAGAGGAACCTCTTTTCCCTTCACCGGCTCGTCTTTCACGCCGAGGATCGACTCACACCAAGGTGGCACGTGGCACAGCCCTGTGGGAAAGCCTCGTGGGAAAGCCTCGAGGGACAGCCTCGACGGAAAGCCACAGATCCCTTGATCCACGTGACAGGAAGCGTGACACTACTGCTGCAGCTCGGGAGGAAAGCGCACGTGCATGCCCCCACTCGAGACGAGGCCTGACTCCCCTGGGGTGACTCAGAAGCACCCCAAGATCCATGGCAACACTGGAGAGGAATCCTCAGGTTCCGGCCCCGACTCCACACAAGGACTGAGGCCCCGGCATGGACGGGAGAGGAATCCCGAGAGGGCCCCTAGCAACTCGCATGGGGACTGGCCTTTCCTGAGGCCACCAGAGCGGGTCCCTGAGGTCCCCGTCGTAACTCGAGAAGACCTGCCGCAACTCGAGAAAATCCAGGAGGTTCTCACCTCCACGCGAGATGAGGCCCATTTCCGCTGAGGCGTCTCGAGGCTGATCACACCTCACCTCTGGAACTTTGAAAGGCTCCTTCACACCCTTGCTGCAAATCAAGAAGTTCCCCGACATACCCGTCTCCACTCGAGAGGAATCACGAGGGTCCCGCCCACATTCAGAGGAGCCCCGTTTCCGCCTCGAAGCTCGAGATGAGGGATCCTTACCCTGCTTCGTAGGGAAAGAGTTCCCGGCGTTCCCGTCGCATCTCAAGAGGAGGCCCTCTCAACAGGAACGGCGAGAGGAACTCCAGGGTCGTGCCACCATTCCAAGAGTCCCCCAGAAGTCTCAGTCCATTCCAGAGGAACCTCTTTTCCCTTCACCGGCTCGTCTTTCACGCCGAGGATCGACTCACACCAAGGTGGCACGTGGCACAGCCCTGTGGGAAAGCCTCGTGGGAAAGCCTCGAGGGACAGCCTCGAGGGAAAGCCACAGATCCCTTGATCCACGTGACAGGAAGCGTGACACTACTGCTGCAGCTCGGAAGGAAAGCGCACGTGCATGCCCCCACTCGAGACGAGGCCTGACTCCCCTGGGGAGACTCAGAAGCACCCCAAGATCCATGGCAACACTGGAGAGGAATCCTCAGGTTCCGGCCCCGACTCCACACAAGGACTGAGGCCCCGGCATGGACGGGAGAGGTATCCCGAGAGGTCCCCTAGCAACTCGCATGGGGACTGGCCTTTCCTGAGGCCACCAGAGCGGGTCCCTGAGGTCCCCGTCGTAACTCGGGAAGACCTGCCGCAACTCGAGAAAATCCGGGAGGTTCTCCCCTCCAGGCGAGATGAGGCCCATTTCCGCTGAGGCGTCTCGAGGCTGATCACAGCTCCCCTCTGGAACTTCGAAAGGCTCCTTCACACCCTTGGTGCAAATCAAGAAGTTCCCCGACCTAGCCGTCTCCACTCGAGAGGAATCACGAGGGTCCCGCCCACATCCAGAGGAGCCCCGTTTCCGCCTCGTAGCTCGAGATGAGGGATCCTTTCCCTGCTTCGTCGGGAAAGAGTTCCCGGCGTTCCCGTCGCATCTCAAGAGGAGGCCCTCTCAACAGGAACGGCGAGAGGAACTCCAGGGTCGTGCCACCATTCCAAGAGTCCCCCAGATGTCTCAGTCCATTCCAGAGGAACCTCTTTTCCCTTCACCGGCTCGTCTTTCACGCCGAGGATCGACTCACACCAAGGTGGCACGTGGCACAGCCCTGTGGGAAAGCCTCGTGGGAAAGCCTCGAGGGACAGCCTCGAGGGAAAGCCACAGATCCCTTGATCCACGTGACAGGAAGCGTGACACTACTGCTGCAGCTCGGAAGGAAAGCGCACGTGCATGCCCCCACTCGAGACGAGGCCTGACTCCCCTGGGGAGACTCAGAAGCACCCCAAGATCCATGGCAACACTGGAGAGGAATCCTCAGGTTCCGGCCCCGACTCCACACAAGGACAGAGGCCCCGGCATGGACGGGAGAGGAATCCCGAGAGGTCCCCGAGCAACTCGCATGGGGACTGGCCTTTCTTGAGGCCACCAGAGCGGGTCCCTGAGGTCCCCGTCGTAACTCGAGAAGACCTGCCGCAACTCGAGAAAATCCAGGAGGTTCTCCCCTCCAGGCGAGATGAGGCCCATTTCCGCTGAGGCGTCTCGAGGCTGATCACACCTCACCTGTGGAACTTTGAAAGGCTCCTTCACACCCTTGCTGCAAATCAAGAAGTTCCCCGACATACCCGTCTCCACTCGAGAGGAATCACGAGGGTCCCGCCCACATCCAGAGGAGCCCCGTTTCCACCTCGTAGCTCGAGATGAGGGATCCTTACCCTGCTACGTCGGGAAAGAGTTCCCGGCGTTCCCGTCGCACCTCAAGAGGAGGCCCTCTCAACAGGAACGGCGAGAGGAACTCCAGGGTCGTGCCACCATTCCAAGAGTCCCCCAGATGTCTCAGTCCATTCCAGAGGAACCTCTTTTCCCTTCTCCGGCTCGTCTTTCACGCCGAGGATCGACTCACACCAAGGTGGCACGTGGCACAGCCCTGTGGGAAAGCCTCGTGGGAAAGCCTCGAGGGACAGCCTCGAGGGAAAGCCACAGATCCCTTGATCCACGTGACAGGAAGCGTGACACTACTGCTGCAGCACGGGAGGAAAGCGCACGTGCATGCCCCCACTCGAGACGAGGCCTGACTCCCCTGGGGAGACTCAGAAGCACCCCAAGATCCATGGCAACACTGGAGAGGAATCCTCAGGTTCCGGCCCCGACTCCACACAAGGACTGAGGCCCCGGCATGGACGGGAGAGGAATCCCGAGAGGGCCCCTAGCAACTCGCATGGGGACTGGCCTTTCCTGAGGCCACCAGAGCGGGTCCCTGAGGTCCCCGTCGTAACTCGAGAAGACCTGCCGCAACTCGAGAAAATCCAGGAGGTTCTCCCCTCCAGGCGAGATGAGGCCCATTTCCGCTGAGGCGTCTCGAGGCTGATCACACCTCACCTCTGGAACTTTGAAAGGCTCCTTCACACCCTTGCTGCAAATCAAGAAGTTCCCCGACATACCCGTCTCCACTCGAGAGGAATCACGAGGGTCCCGCCCACATTCTGAGGAGCCCCGTTTCCGCCTCGAAGCTCGAGATGAGGGATCCTTACCCTGCTTCGTAGGGAAAGAGTTCCCGGCGTTCCCGTCGCATCTCAAGAGGAGTCCCTCTCAACAGGAACGGCGAGAGGAACTCCAGGGTCGTGCCACCATTCCAAGAGTCCCCCAGATGTCTCAGTCCATTCCAGAGGAACCTCTTTTCCCTTCACCGGCTCGTCTTTCACGCCGAGGATCGACTCACACCAAGGTGGCACGTGGCACAGCCCTGTGGGAAAGCCTCGTGGGAAAGCCTCGAGGGACAGCCTCGAGGGAAAGCCACAGATCCCTTGATCCACGTGACAGGAAGCGTGACACTACTGCTGCAGCTCGGAAGGAAAGCGCACGTGCATGCCCCCACTCGAGACGAGGCCTGACTCCCCTGGGGAGACTCAGAAGCACCCCAAGATCCATGGCAACACTGGAGAGGAATCCTCAGGTTCCGGCCCCGACTCCACACAAGGACTGAGGCCCCGGCATGGACGGGAGAGGAATCCCGAGACGTCCCCGAGCAACTCGCATGGGGACTGGCCTTTCCTGAGGCCACCAGAGCGGGTCCCTGAGGTCCCCGTCGTAACTCGAGAAGACGTGCCGCAACTCGAGAAAATCCGGGAGGTTCTCCCCTCCAGGCGAGATGAGGCCCATTTCCGCTGAGGCGTCTCGAGGCTGATCACAGCTCCCCTCTGGAACTTCGAAAGGCTCCTTCACACCCTTGGTGCAAATCAAGAAGTTCCCCGACCTAGCCGTCTCCACTCGAGAGGAATCACGAGGGTCCCACCCACATCCAGAGGAGCCCCGTTTCCGCCTCGTAGCTCGAGATGAGGGATCCTTTCCCTGCTTCGTCGGGAAAGAGTTCCCGGCATTCCCGTCGCATCTCAAGAGGAGGCCCTCTCAACAGGAACGGCGAGAGGAACTCCAGGGTCGTGCCACCATTCCAAGAGTCCCCCAGATGTCTCAGTCCATTCCAGAGGAACCTCTTTTCCCTTCACCGGCTCGTCTTTCACGCCGAGGATCGACTCACACCAAGGTGGCACGTGGCACAGCCCTGTGGGAAAGCCTCGTGGGAAAGCCTCGAGGGACAGCCTCGAGGGAAAGCCACAGATCCCTTGATCCACGTGACAGGAAGCGTGACACTACTGCTGCAGCTCGGAAGGAAAGCGCACGTGCATGCCCCCACTCGAGACGAGGCCTGACTCCCCTGGGGAGACTCAGAAGCACCCCAAGATCCATGGCAACACTGGAGAGGAATCCTCAGGTTCCGGCCCCGACTCCACACAAGGACTGAGGCCCCGGCATGGACGGGAGAGGAATCCCGAGAGGTCCCCTAGCAACTCGCATGGGGACTGGCCTTTCCTGAGGCCACCAGAGCGGGTCCCTGAGGTCCCCGTCGTAACTCGAGAAGACCTGCCGCAACTCGAGAAAATCCGGGAGGTTCTCCCCTCCAGGCGAGATGAGGCCCATTTCCGCTGAGGCGTCTCGAGGATGATCAGAGCTCCCCTCTGGAACTTCTAAAGGCTCCTTCACACCCTTGGTGCAAATCAAGAAGTTCCCCGACATACCCGTCTCCACTCGAGAGGAATCACGAGGGTCCCACCCACTTCCAGAGGAGCCCCGTTTCTGCCTCGTAGCTCGAGATGAGGGATCCTTACCCTGCTTCGTCGGGAAAGAGTTCCCGGCGTTCCCGTCGCATC
This sequence comes from Budorcas taxicolor, assembly GCF_023091745.1. Lineage (NCBI taxonomy): Eukaryota > Metazoa > Chordata > Mammalia > Artiodactyla > Bovidae > Budorcas > Budorcas taxicolor. The sequence goes on from NW_026291654.1 coordinate 148,158, forward strand.
TCAAGAGGAGGCCCTCTCAACAGGAACGGCGAGAGGAACTCCAGGGTCGTGCCACCATTCCAAGAGTCCCCCAGATGTCTCAGTCCATTCCAGAGGAACCTCTTTTCCCTTCACCGGCTCGTCTTTCACGCCGAGGATCGACTCACACCAAGGTGGCACGTGGCACAGCCCTGTGGGAAAGCCTCGTGGGAAAGCCTCGAGGGACAGCCTCGAGGGAAAGCCACAGATCCCTTGAGCCACGTGACAGGAAGCGTGACACTACTGCTGCAGCTCGGGAGGAAAGCGCACGTGCATGCCCCCACTCGAGACGAGGCCTGACTCCCCTGGGGAGACTCAGAAGCACCCCAAGATCCATGGCAACACTGGAGAGGAATCCTCAGGTTCCGGCCCCGACTCCACACAAGGACTGAGGCCCCGGCATGGACGGGAGAGGAATCCCGAGAGGGCCCCTAGCAACTCGCATGGGGACTGGCCTTTCCTGAGGCCACCAGAGCGGGTCCCTGAGGTCCCCGTCGTAACTCGAGAAGACCTGCCGCAACTCGAGAAAATCCAGGAGGTTCTCCCCTCCAGGCGAGATGAGGCCCATTTCCGCTGAGGCGTCTCGAGGCTTATCACACCTCACCTCTGGAACTTTGAAAGGCTCCTTCACACCCTTGCTGCAAATCAAGAAGTTCCCCGACATACCCGTCTCCACTCGAGAGGAATCACGAGGGTCCCGCCCACATTCAGAGGAGCCCCGTTTCCGCCTCGAAGCTCGAGATGAGGGATCATTACCCTGCTTCGTAGGGAAAGAGTTCCCGGCGTTCCCGTCGCATCTCAAGAGGAGGCCCTCTCAACAGGAACGGCGAGAGGAACTCCAGGGTCGTGCCACCATTCCAAGAGTCCCCCAGATGTCTCAGTCCATTCCAGAGGAACCTCTTTTCCCTTCACCGGCTCGTCTTTCACGCCGAGGATCGACTCACACCAAGGTGGCACGTGGCACAGCCCTGTGGGAAAGCCTCGTGGGAAAGCCTCGAGGGACAGCCTCGAGGGAAAGCCACAGATCCCTTGATCCACGTGACAGGAAGCGTGACACTACTGCTGCAGCTCGGAAGGAAAGCGCACGTGCATGCCCCCACTCGAGACGAGGCCTGACTCCCCTGGGGAGACTCAGAAGCACCCCAAGATCCATGGCAACACTGGAGAGGAATCCTCAGGTTCCGGCCCCGACTCCACACAAGGACTGAGGCCCCGGCATGGACGGGAGAGGAATCCCGAGAGGTCCCCTAGCAACTCGCATGGGGACTGGCCTTTCCTGAGGCCACCAGAGCGGGTCCCTGAGGTCCCCGTCGTAACTCGAGAAGACCTGCCGCAACTCGAGAAAATCCCGGAGGTTCTCCCCTCCAGGCGAGATGAGGCCCATTTCAGCTGAGGCGTCTTGAGGCTGATCACAGCTCCCCTCTGGAACTTCGAAAGGCTCCTTCACACCCTTGGTGCAAATCAAGAAGTTCCCCGACCTAGCCGTCTCCACTCGAGGGGAATCACGAGGGTCCCGCCCACATCCAGAGGAGCCCCGTTTCCGCCTCGTAGCTCGAGATGAGGGATCCTTTCCCTGCTTCGTCGGGAAAGAGTTCCCGGCGTTCCCGTCGCATCTCAAGAGGAGGCCCTCTCAACAGGAACGGCGAGAGGAACTCCAGGGTCGTGCCACCATTCCAAGAGTCCCCCAGATGTCTCAATCCATTCCAGAGGAACCTCTTTTCCGTTCACCGGCTCGTCTTTCACGCCGAGGATCGACTCACACCAAGGTGGCACGTGGCACAGCCTTGTGGGTAAGCCTCGTGGGAAAGCCTCGAGGGACAGCCTCGAGGGACAGCCTCGAGGGAAAGCCACAGATCCCTTGATCCACGTGACAGGAAGCGTGACACTACTGCTGCAGCTCGGGAGGAAAGCGCACGTGCATGCCCCCACTCGAGACGAGGCCTGACTCCCCTGGGGAGACTCAGAAGCACCCCAAGATCCATGGCAACACTGGAGAGGAATCCTCAGGTTCCGGCCCCGACTCCACACAAGGACTGAGGCCCCGGCATGGACGGGAGAGGAATCCCGAGAGGGCCCCTAGCAACTCGCATGGGGAATGGCCTTTCCTGAGGCCACCAGAGCGGGTCCCTGAGGTCCCCGTCGTAACTCGAGAAGACCTGCCGCAACTGGAGAAAATCCAGGAGGTTCTCCCCTCCAGGCGAGATGAGGCCCATTTCCGCTGAGGCGTCTTGAGGCTGATCAAACCTCACCTCTGGAACTTTGAAAGGCTCCTTCATACCCTTGGTGCAAATCAAGAAGTTCCCCGACATACCCGTCTCCACTCGAGAGGAATCACGAGGGTCCCCCCCACATCCAGAGGAGCCCCGTTTCCGCCTCGTAGCTCGAGATGAGGGATCCTTTCCCTGCTTCGTCGGGAAAGAGTTCCCGGCGTTCCCGTCGCATCTCAAGAGGAGGCCCTCTCAACAGGAACGGCGAGAGGAACTCCAGGGTCGTGCCACCATTCCAAGAGTCCCCCAGATGTCTCAGTCCATTCCAGAGGAACCTCTTTTCCCTTCACCGGCTCGTCTTTCACGCCGAGGATCGACTCACACCAAGGTGGCACGTGGCACAGCCCTGTGGGAAAGCCTCGTGGGAAAGCCTCGAGGGACAGCCTCGAGGGAAAGCCACAGATCCCTTGATCCACGTGACAGGAAGCGTGACACTCCTGCTGCAGCTCGGGAGGAAAGCGCACGTGCATGCCCCCACTCGAGACGAGGCCTGACTCCCCTGGGGAGACTCAGAAGCACCCCAAGATCCATGGCAACACTGGAGAGGAATCCTCAGGTTCCGGCCCCGACTTCACACAAGGACTGAGGCCCCGGCATGGATGGGAGAGGAATCCCGAGAGGTCACCTAGCAACTCGCATGGGGACTGGCCTTTCCTGAGGCCACCAGAGCGGGTCCCTGAGGTCCCCGTCGTAACTCGAGAAGACCTTCCGCAACTCGAGAAAATCCGGGAGGTTCTCCCCTCCAGGCGAGATGAGGCCCATTTCCGCTGAGGCGTCTCGAGGCTGATCACACCTCCCCTCTGGAACTTCGAAAGGGTCCTTCACACCCTTGCTGCAAATCAAGAAGTTCCCCGACATACCCGTCTCCACTCGAGAGGAATCACGAGGGTCCCGCCCACATCCAGAGGAGCCCCGTTTCCACCTCGTAGCTCGAGATGAGGGATCCTTTCCCTGCTTCGTCGGGAAAGAGTTCCCGGCGTTCCCGTCGCACCTCAAGAGGAGGCCCTCTCAACAGGAACGGCGAGAGGAACTCCAGGGTCGTGCCACCATTCCAAGAGTCCCCCAGATGTCTCAGTCCATTCCAGAGGAACCTCTTTTCCGTTCACCGGCTCGTCTTTCACGCCGAGGATCGACTCACACCAAGGTGGCACGTGGCACAGCCTTGTGGGTAAGCCTCGTGGGAAAGCCTCGAGGGACAGCCTCGAGGGACAGCCTCGAGGGAAAGCCACAGATCCCTTGATCCACGTGACAGGAAGCGTGACACTACTGCTGCAGCTTGGCAGGAATGCGCACGTACATGCCCCCACTCGAGACGAGGCCTGACTCCCCTGGGGAGACTCAGAAGCACCCCAAGATCCATGGCAACACTGGAGAGGAATCCTCAGGTTCCGGCCCCGACTCCACACAAGGACTGAGGCCCGAGCATGGACCGGAGAGGAATCCCGAGAGGTCCCCTAGCAACTCGCATGGGGACTGGCCTTTCCTGAGGCCACCAGAGCGGGTCCCGGAGGTCCCCGTCGTAACTCGAGAAGACCTGCCGCAACTGGAGAAAATCCAGGAGGTTCTCCCCTCCAGGCGAGATGAGGCCCATTTCCGCTGAGGCGTCTCGAGGCTGATCACAGCTCCCCTCTGGAACTTCGAAAGGGTCCTTCACACCCTTGGTGCAAATCAAGAAGTTCCCCGACATACCCGTCTCCACTCGAGAGGAATCACGAGGGTCCCGCCCACATCCAGAGGAGCCCCGTTTCCGCCTCGTAGCTCGAGATGAGGGATCCTTACCCTGCTTCGTCGGGAAAGAGTTCCCGGCGTTCCCGTCGCATCTCAAGAGGAGGCCCTCTCAACAGGAACGGCGAGAGGAACTCCAGGGTCGTGCCACCATTCCAAGAGTCCCCCAGATGTCTCAGTCCATTCCAGAGGAACCTCTTTTCCCTTCACCGGCTCGACTTTCACGCCGAGGATCGACTCACACCAAGGTGGCACGTGGCACAGCACTGTGGGAAAGCCTCGTGGGATAGCCTCGAGGGACAGCCTCGAGGGAAAGCCACAGATCCCTTGATCCACGTGACAGGAAGCGTGACACTACTGCTGCAGCTCGGGAGGAAAGCGCACGTGCATGCCCCCACTCGAGACGAGGCCTGACTCCCCTGGGGAGACTCAGAAGCACCCCAAGATCCATGGCAACACTGGAGAGGAATCCTCAGGTTCCGGCCCCGACTTCACACAAGGACTGAGGCCCCGGCATGGACGGGAGAGGAATCACGAGAGGTCCCCTAGCAACTCGCATGGGGACTGGCCTTTCCTGAGGCCACCAGAGCGGGTCCCTGAGTTGCCCGTCGTAACTCGAGAAGACCTTCCGCAACTCGAGAAAATCCGGGAGGTTCTCCCCTCCAGGCGAGATGAGGCCAATTTCCGCTGAGGCGTCTCGAGGCTGATCACACCTCCCCTCTGGAACTTCGAAAGGGTCCTTCACACCCTTGGTGCAAATCAAGAAGTTCCCCGACATACCCGTCTCCACTCGAGAGGAATCACGAGGGTCCCGCCCACATCCAGAGGAGCCCCGTTTCCGCCTCGTAGCTCGAGATGAGGGATCCTTTCCCTGCTTCGTCGGGAAAGAGTTCCCGGCGTTCCCTTCGCATCTCAAGAGGAGGGCCTCTCAACAGGAACGGCGAGAGGAACTCCAGGGTCGTGCCACCATTCCAAGAGTCCCCCAGATGTCTCAGTCCATTCCAGAGGAACCTCTTTTCCCTTCACCGGCTCGTCTTTCACGCCGAGGATCGACTCACACCAAGGTGGCACGTGGCACAGCCCTGTGGGAAAGCCTCGTGGGAAAGCCTCGAGGGACAGCCTCGAGGGACAGCCTCGAGGGAAAGCCACAGATCCCTTGATCCACGTGACAGGAAGCGTGACACTACTGCTGCAGCTCGGGAGGAATGCGCACGTACATGCCCCCACTCGAGACGAGGCCTGACTCCCCTGGGGAGACTCAGAAGCACCCCAAGATCCATGGCAACACTGGAGAGGAATCCTCAGGTTCCGGCCCCGACTCCACACAAGGACTGAGGCCCCGGCATGGACGGGAGAGGAATCACGAGAGGTCCCCTAGCAACTCGCATGGGGACTGGCCTTTCCTGAGGCCACCAGAGCGGGTCCCTGAGGTCCCCGTCGTAACTCGAGAAGACCTGCCGCAACTCGAGAAAATCCAGGAGGTTCTCCCCTCCAGGCGAGATGAGGCCCATTTCCGCTGAGGCGTCTCGAGGCTGATCACACCTCACCTCTGAAACTTCGAAAGGGTCCTTCACACCCTTGGTGCAAATCAAGAAGTTCCCCGACATACCCGTCTCCACTCGAGAGGAATCACGAGGGTCCCGCCCACATCCAGAGGAGCCCCGTTTCCGCCTCGTAGCTCGAGATGAGGGATCCTTTCCCTGCTTCGTGGGGAAAGAGTTCCCGGCGTTCCCGTCGCATCTCAAGAGGAGGACCTCTCAACAGGAACGGCGAGAGGAAGTCCAGGGTCGTGCCACCATTCCAAGAGTCCCCCAGATGTCTCAGTCCATTCCAGAGGAACCTCTTTTCCCTTCACCGGCTCGTCTTTCACGCCGAGGATCGACTCACACCAAGGTGGCACGTGGCACAGCCCTGTGGGAAAGCCTCGTGGGAAAGCCTCGAGGGACAGCCTCGAGGGAAAGCCACAGATCCCTTGATCCACGTGACAGGAAGCGTGACACTACTGCTGCAGCTCGGGAGGAAAGCGCACGTGCATGCCCCCACTCGAGACGAGGCCTGACTCCCCTGGGGAGACTCAGAAGCACCCCAAGATCCATGGCAACACTGGAGAGGAATCCTCAGGTTCCGGCCCCGACTCCACACAAGGACTGAGGCCCCGGCATGGACGGGAGAGGAATCCAGAGAGGTCCCCGAGCAACTCGCATGGGGACTGGCCTTTCCTGAGGCCACCAGAGCGGGTCCCTGAGGTCCCCGTCGAAACTCGAGAAGACCTGCCGCAACTCGAGAAAATCCGGGAGGATCTCCCCTCCAGGCGAGATGAGGCCCATTTCCGCTGAGGCGTCTCGAGGCTGATCACAGCTCCCCTCTGGAACTTCGAAAGGGTCCTTCACACCCTTGCTGCAAATCAAGAAGTTCCCCGACATACCCGTCTCCACTCGAGAGGAATCACGAGGGTCCCGCCCACATCCAGAGGAGCCCCGTTTCCACCTCGTAGCTCGAGATGAGGGATCCTTTCCCTGCTTCGTCGGGAAAGAGTTCCCGGCGTTCCCGTCGCACCTCAAGAGGAGGCCCTCTCAACAGGAACGGCGAGAGGAACTCCAGGGTCGTGCCACCATTCCAAGAGTCCCCCAGATGTCTCAGTCCATTCCAGAGGAACCTCTTTTCCGTTCACCGGCTCGTCTTTCACGCCGAGGATCGACTCACACCAAGGTGGCACGTGGCACAGCCTTGTGGGTAAGCCTCGTGGGAAAGCCTCGAGGGACAGCCTCGAGGACAGCCTCGAGGGAAAGCCACAGATCCCTTGATCCACGTGACAGGAAGCGTGACACTACTGCTGCAGCTTGGCAGGAATGCGCACGTACATGCCCCCACTCGAGACGAGGCCTGACTCCCCTGGGGAGACTCAGAAGCACCCCAAGATCCATGGCAACACTGGAGAGGAATCCTCAGGTTCCGGCCCCGACTCCACACAAGGACTGAGGCCCGAGCATGGACCGGAGAGGAATCCCGAGAGGTCCCCTAGCAACTCGCATGGGGACTGGCCTTTCCTGAGGCCACCAGAGCGGGTCCCGGAGGTCCCCGTCGTAACTCGAGAAGACCTGCCGCAACTGGAGAAAATCCAGGAGGTTCTCCCCTCCAGGCGAGATGAGGCCCATTTCCGCTGAGGCGTCTCGAGGCTGATCACAGCTCCCCTCTGGAACTTCGAAAGGGTCCTTCACACCCTTGGTGCAAATCAAGAAGTTCCCCGACATACCCGTCTCCACTCGAGAGGAATCACGAGGGTCCCGCCCACATCCAGAGGAGCCCCGTTTCCGCCTCGTAGCTCGAGATGAGGGATCCTTACCCTGCTTCGTCGGGAAAGAGTTCCCGGCGTTCCCGTCGCATCTCAAGAGGAGGCCCTCTCAACAGGAACGGCGAGAGGAACTCCAGGGTCGTGCCACCATTCCAAGAGTCCCCCAGATGTCTCAGTCCATTCCAGAGGAACCTCTTTTCCCTTCACCGGCTCGACTTTCACGCCGAGGATCGACTCACACCAAGGTGGCACGTGGCACAGCACTGTGGGAAAGCCTCGTGGGATAGCCTCGAGGGACAGCCTCGAGGGAAAGCCACAGATCCCTTGATCCACGTGACAGGAAGCGTGACACTACTGCTGCAGCTCGGGAGGAAAGCGCACGTGCATGCCCCCACTCGAGACGAGGCCTGACTCCCCTGGGGAGACTCAGAAGCACCCCAAGATCCATGGCAACACTGGAGAGGAATCCTCAGGTTCCGGCCCCGACTTCACACAAGGACTGAGGCCCCGGCATGGACGGGAGAGGAATCACGAGAGGTCCCCTAGCAACTCGCATGGGGACTGGCCTTTCCTGAGGCCACCAGAGCGGGTCCCTGAGTTGCCCGTCGTAACTCGAGAAGACCTTCCGCAACTCGAGAAAATCCGGGAGGTTCTCCCCTCCAGGCGAGATGAGGCCAATTTCCGCTGAGGCGTCTCGAGGCTGATCACACCTCCCCTCTGGAACTTCGAAAGGGTCCTTCACACCCTTGGTGCAAATCAAGAAGTTCCCCGACATACCCGTCTCCACTCGAGAGGAATCACGAGGGTCCCGCCCACATCCAGAGGAGCCCCGTTTCCGCCTCGTAGCTCGAGATGAGGGATCCTTTCCCTGCTTCGTCGGGAAAGAGTTCCCGGCGTTCCCTTCGCATCTCAAGAGGAGGGCCTCTCAACAGGAACGGCGAGAGGAACTCCAGGGTCGTGCCACCATTCCAAGAGTCCCCCAGATGTCTCAGTCCATTCCAGAGGAACCTCTTTTCCCTTCACCGGCTCGTCTTTCACGCCGAGGATCGACTCACACCAAGGTGGCACGTGGCACAGCCCTGTGGGAAAGCCTCGTGGGAAAGCCTCGAGGGACAGCCTCGAGGGACAGCCTCGAGGGAAAGCCACAGATCCCTTGATCCACGTGACAGGAAGCGTGACACTACTGCTGCAGCTCGGGAGGAATGCGCACGTACATGCCCCCACTCGAGACGAGGCCTGACTCCCCTGGGGAGACTCAGAAGCACCCCAAGATCCATGGCAACACTGGAGAGGAATCCTCAGGTTCCGGCCCCGACTCCACACAAGGACTGAGGCCCCGGCATGGACGGGAGAGGAATCACGAGAGGTCCCCTAGCAACTCGCATGGGGACTGGCCTTTCCTGAGGCCACCAGAGCGGGTCCCTGAGGTCCCCGTCGTAACTCGAGAAGACCTGCCGCAACTCGAGAAAATCCAGGAGGTTCTCCCCTCCAGGCGAGATGAGGCCCATTTCCGCTGAGGCGTCTCGAGGCTGATCACACCTCACCTCTGAAACTTCGAAAGGGTCCTTCACACCCTTGGTGCAAATCAAGAAGTTCCCCGACATACCCGTCTCCACTCGAGAGGAATCACGAGGGTCCCGCCCACATCCAGAGGAGCCCCGTTTCCGCCTCGTAGCTCGAGATGAGGGATCCTTTCCCTGCTTCGTGGGGAAAGAGTTCCCGGCGTTCCCGTCGCATCTCAAGAGGAGGACCTCTCAACAGGAACGGCGAGAGGAAGTCCAGGGTCGTGCCACCATTCCAAGAGTCCCCCAGATGTCTCAGTCCATTCCAGAGGAACCTCTTTTCCCTTCACCGGCTCGTCTTTCACGCCGAGGATCGACTCACACCAAGGTGGCACGTGGCACAGCCCTGTGGGAAAGCCTCGTGGGAAAGCCTCGAGGGACAGCCTCGAGGGAAAGCCACAGATCCCTTGATCCACGTGACAGGAAGCGTGACACTACTGCTGCAGCTCGGGAGGAAAGCGCACGTGCATGCCCCCACTCGAGACGAGGCCTGACTCCCCTGGGGAGACTCAGAAGCACCCCAAGATCCATGGCAACACTGGAGAGGAATCCTCAGGTTCCGGCCCCGACTCCACACAAGGACTGAGGCCCCGGCATGGACGGGAGAGGAATCCAGAGAGGTCCCCGAGCAACTCGCATGGGGACTGGCCTTTCCTGAGGCCACCAGAGCGGGTCCCTGAGGTCCCCGTCGAAACTCGAGAAGACCTGCCGCAACTCGAGAAAATCCGGGAGGATCTCCCCTCCAGGCGAGATGAGGCCCATTTCCGCTGAGGCGTCTCGAGGCTGATCACAGCTCCCCTCTGGAACTTCGAAAGGGTCCTTCACACCCTTGGTGCAAATCAAGAAGTTCCCCGACATACCCGTCTCCACTCGAGAGGAATCACGAGGGTCCCGCCCACATCCAGAGGAGCCCCGTTTCCGCCTCGTAGCTCGAGATGAGGGATCCTTACCCTGCTTCGTCGGGAAAGAGTTCCCGGCGTTCCCGTCGCACCTCAAGAGGAGGCCCTCTCAACAGGAACGGCGAGAGGAACTCCAGGGTCGTGCCACCATTCCAAGAGTCCCCCAGATGTCTCAGTCCATTCCAGAGGAACCTCTTTTCCCTTCACCGGCTCGACTTTCACGCCGAGGATCGACTCACACCAAGGTGGCACGTGGCACAGCACTGTGGGAAAGCCTCGTGGGATAGCCTCGAGGGACAGCCTCGAGGGAAAGCCACAGATCCCTTGATCCACGTGACAGGAAGCGTGACACTACTGCTGCAGCTCGGGAGGAAAGCGCACGTGCATGCCCCCACTCGAGACGAGGCCTGACTCCCCTGGGGAGACTCAGAAGCACCCCAAGATCCATGGCAACACTGGAGAGGAATCCTCAGGTTCCGGCCCCGACTCCACACAAGGACAGAGGCCCCGGCATGGACGGGAGAGGAATCCCGAGAGGTCCCCGAGCAACTCGCATGGGGACTGGCCTTTCTTGAGGCCACCAGAGCGGGTCCCTGAGGTCCCCGTTGTAACTCGAGAAGACCTGCCGCAACTCGAGAAAATCCAGGAGGTTCTCCCCTCCAGGCAAGATGAGGCCCATTTCCGCTGAGGCGTCTCGAGGCTGATCACACCTCACCTGTGGAACTTTGAAAGGCTCCTTCACACCCTTGCTGCAAATCAAGAAGTTCCCCGACATACCCGTCTCCACTCGAGAGGAATCACGAGGGTCCCGCCCACATCCAGAGGAGCCCCGTTTCCACCTCGTAGCTCGAGATGAGGGATCCTTTCCCTGCTTCGTCGGGAAAGAGTTCCCGGCGTTCCCGTCGCACCTCAAGAGGAGGCCCTCTCAACAGGAACGGCGAGAGGAACTCCAGGGTCGTGCCACCATTCCAAGAGTCCCCCAGATGTCTCAATCCATTCCAGAGGAACCTCTTTTCCGTTCACCGGCTCGTCTTTCACGCCGAGGATCGACTCACACCAAGGTGGCACGTGGCACAGCCTTGTGGGTAAGCCTCGTGGGAAAGCCTCGAGGGACAGCCTCGAGGGACAGCCTCGAGGGAAAGCCACAGATCCCTTGATCTACGTGACAGGAAGCGTGACACTACTGCTGCAGCTCGGGAGGAAAGCGCACGTGCATGCCCCCACTCGAGACGAGGCCTGACTCCCCTGGGGAGACTCAGAAGCACCCCAAGATCCATGGCAACACTGGAGAGGAATCCTCAGGTTCCGGCCCCGACTCCACACAAGGACTGAGGCCCCGGCATGGACGGGAGAGGAATCCCGAGAGGGCCCCTAGCAACTCGCATGGGGAATGGCCTTTCCTGAGGCCACCAGAGCGGGTCCCTGAGGTCCCCGTCGTAACTCGAGAAGACCTGCCGCAACTGGAGAAAATCCAGGAGGTTCTCCCCTCCAGGCGAGATGAGGCCCATTTCCGCTGAGGCGTCTTGAGGCTGATCAAACCTCACCTCTGGAACTTTGAAAGGCTCCTTCACACCCTTGGTGCAAATCAAGAAGTTCCCCGACATACCCGTCTCCACTCGAGAGGAATCACGAGGGTCCCCCCCACATCCAGAGGAGCCCCGTTTCCGCCTCGTAGCTCGAGATGAGGGATCCTTTCCCTGCTTCGTCGGGAAAGAGTTCCCGGCGTTCCCGTCGCATCTCAAGAGGAGGCCCTCTCAACAGGAACGGCGAGAGGAACTCCAGGGTCGTGCCACCATTCCAAGAGTCCCCCAGATGTCTCAGTCCATTCCAGAGGAACCTCTTTTCCCTTCACCGGCTCGTCTTTCACGCCGAGGATCGACTCACACCAAGGTGGCACGTGGCACAGCCCTGTGGGAAAGCCTCGTGGGAAAGCCTCGAGGGACAGCCTCGAGGGAAAGCCACAGATCCCTTGATCCACGTGACAGGAAGCGTGACACTACGGCTGCAGCTCGGGAGGAAAGCGCACGTCCATGCCCCCACTCGAGACGAGGCCTGACTCCCCTGGGGAGACTCAGAAGCACCCCAAGATCCATGGCAACACTGGAGAGGAATCCTCAGGTTCCGGCCCCGACTTCACACAAGGACTGAGGCCCCGGCATGGATGGGAGAGGAATCCCGAGAGGTCACCTAGCAACTCGCATGGGGACTGGCCTTTCCTGAGGCCACCAGAGCGGGTCCCTGAGGTCCCCGTCGTAACTCGAGAAGACCTTCCGCAACTCGAGAAAATCCGGGAGGTTCTCCCCTCCAGGCGAGATGAGGCCAATTTCCGCTGAGGCGTCTCGAGGCTGATCACACCTGCCCTCTGGAACTTCGAAAGGGTCCTTCACACCCTTGGTGCAAATCAAGAAGTTCCCCGACATACCCGTCTCCACTCGAGAGGAATCACGAGGGTCCCGCCCACATCCAGAGGAGCCCCGTTTCCACCTCGTAGCTCGAGATGAGGGATCCTTTCCCTGCTTCGTCGGGAAAGAGTTCCCGGCGTTCCCGTCGCACCTCAAGAGGAGGCCCTCTCAACAGGAACGGCGAGAGGAACTCCAGGGTCGTGCCACCATTCCAAGAGTCCCCCAGATGTCTCAGTCCATTCCAGAGGAACGTCTTTTCCGTTCACCGGCTCGTCTTTCACGCCGAGGATCGACTCACACCAAGGTGGCACGTGGCACAGCATTGTGGGTAAGCCTCGTGGGAAAGCCTCGAGGGACAGCCTCGAGGGACAGCCTCGAAGGAAAGCCACAGATCCCTTGATCCACGTGACAGGAAGCGTGACACTACTGCTGCAGCTCGGCAGGAATGCGCACGTACATGCCCCCACTCGAGACGAGGCCTGACTCCCCTGGGGAGACTCAGAAGCACCCCAAGATCCATGGCAACACTGGAGAGGAATCCTCAGGTTCCGGCCCCGACTCCACACAAGGACTGAGGCCCGAGCATGGACCGGAGAGGAATCCCGAGAGGTCCCCTAGCAACTCGCATGGGGACTGGCCTTTCCTGAGGCCACCAGAGCGGGTCCCGGAGGTCCCCGTCGTAACTCGAGAAGACCTGCCGCAACTGGAGAAAATCCAGGAGGTTCTCCCCTCCAGGCGAGATGAGGCCCATTTCCGCTGAGGCGTCTCGAGGCTGATCACAGCTCCCCTCTGGAACTTCGAAAGGGTCCTTCACACCCTTGGTGCAAATCAAGAAGTTCCCCGACATACCCGTCTCCACTCGAGAGGAATCACGAGGGTCCCGCCCACATCCAGAGGAGCCCCGTTTCCGCCTCGTAGCTCGAGATGAGGGATCCTTACCCTGCTTCGTCGGGAAAGAGTTCCCGGCGTTCCCGTCGCACCTCAAGAGGAGGCCCTCTCAACAGGAACGGCGAGAGGAACTCCAGGGTCGTGCCACCATTCCAAGAGTCCCCCAGATGTCTCAGTCCATTCCAGAGGAACCTCTTTTCCCTTCACCGGCTCGACTTTCACGCCGAGGATCGACTCACACCAAGGTGGCACGTGGCACAGCACTGTGGGAAAGCCTCGTGGGATAGCCTCGAGGGACAGCCTCGAGGGAAAGCCACAGATCCCTTGATCCACGTGACAGGAAGCGTGACACTACTGCTGCAGCTCGGGAGGAAAGCGCACGTGCATGCCCCCACTCGAGACGAGGCCTGACTCCCCTGGGGAGACTCAGAAGCACCCCAAGATCCATGGCAACACTGGAGAGGAATCCTCAGGTTCCGGCCCCGACTTCACACAAGGACTGAGGCCCCGGCATGGATGGGAGAGGAATCCCGAGAGGTCACCTAGCAACTCGCATGGGGACTGGCCTTTCCTGAGGCCACCAGAGCGGGTCCCTCAGTTCCCCGTCGTAACTCGAGAAGACCTTCCGCAACTCGAGAAAATCCGGGAGGTTCTCCCCTCCAGGCGAGATGAGGCCCATTTCCGCTGAGGCGTCTCGAGGCTGATCACAGCTCCCCTCTGGAACTTCGAAAGGGTCCTTCACACCCTTGGTGCAAATCAAGAAGTTCCCCGACATACCCGTCTCCACTCGAGAGAAATCACGATGGTCCCGCCCACATCCAGAGGAGCCCCGTTTCCGCCTCGTAGCTCGAGATGAGGGATCCTTTCCCTGCTTCGTCGGGAAAGAGTTCCCGGTGTTCCCGTCGCATCTCAAGAGGAGGCCCTCTCAACAGGAACGGCGAGAGGAACTCCAGGGTCGTGCCACCATTCCAAGAGTCCCCCAGATGTCTCAGTCCATTCCAGAGGAACCTCTTTTCCCTTCACCGTCTCGTCTTTCACGCCGAGGATCGACTCACACCAAGGTGGCACGTGGCACAGCCCTGTGGGAAAGCCTCGTGGGAAAGCCTCGAGGGACAGCCTCGAGGGAAAGCCACAGATCCCTTGAGCCACGTGACAGGAAGCGTGACACTACTGCTGCAGCTCGGGAGGAAAGCGCACGTGCATGCCCCCACTCGAGACGAGGCCTGACTCCCCTGGGGAGACTCAGAAGCACCCCAAGATCCATGGCAACACTGGAGAGGAATCCTCAGGTTCCGGCCCCGACTCCACACAAGGACTGAGGCCCCGGCATGGACGGGAGAGGAATCCCGAGAGGGCCCCTAGCAACTCGCATGGGGACTGGCCTTTCCTGAGGCCACCAGAGCGGGTCCCTGAGGTCCCCGTCGTAACTCGAGAAGACCTGCCGCAACTCGAGAAAATCCAGGAGGTTCTCCCCTCCAGGCGAGATGAGGCCCATTTCCGCTGAGGCGTCTCGAGGCTTATCACACCTCACCTCTGGAACTTTGAAAGGCTCCTTCACACCCTTGCTGCAAATCAAGAAGTTCCCCGACATACCCGTCTCCACTCGAGAGGAATCACGAGGGTCCCGCCCACATTCAGAGGAGCCCCGTTTCCGCCTCGAAGCTCGAGATGAGGGATCATTACCCTGCTTCGTAGGGAAAGAGTTCCCGGCGTTCCCGTCGCATCTCAAGAGGAGGCCCTCTCAACAGGAACGGCGAGAGGAACTCCAGGGTCGTGCCACCATTCCAAGAGTCCCCCAGATGTCTCAGTCCATTCCAGAGGAACCTCTTTTCCCTTCACCGGCTCGTCTTTCACGCCGAGGATCGACTCACACCAAGGTGGCACGTGGCACAGCCCTGTGGGAAAGCCTCGTGGGAAAGCCTCGAGGGACAGCCTCGAGGGAAAGCCACAGATCCCTTGATCCACGTGACAGGAAGCGTGACACTACTGCTGCAGCTCGGAAGGAAAGCGCACGTGCATGCCCCCACTCGAGACGAGGCCTGACTCCCCTGGGGAGACTCAGAAGCACCCCAAGATCCATGGCAACACTGGAGAGGAATCCTCAGGTTCCGGCCCCGACTCCACACAAGGACTGAGGCCCCGGCATGGACGGGAGAGGAATCCCGAGAGGTCCCCTAGCAACTCGCATGGGGACTGGCCTTTCCTGAGGCCACCAGAGCGGGTCCCTGAGGTCCCCGTCGTAACTCGAGAAGACCTGCCGCAACTCGAGAAAATCCCGGAGGTTCTCCCCTCCAGGCGAGATGAGGCCCATTTCAGCTGAGGCGTCTCGAGGCTGATCACAGCTCCCCTCTGGAACTTCGAAAGGCTCCTTCACACCCTTGGTGCAAATCAAGAAGTTCCCCGACCTAGCCGTCTCCACTCGAGGGGAATCACGAGGGTCCCGCCCACATCCAGAGGAGCCCCGTTTCCGCCTCGTAGCTCGAGATGAGGGATCCTTTCCCTGCTTCGTCGGGAAAGAGTTCCCGGCGTTCCCGTCGCATCTCAAGAGGAGGCCCTCTCAACAGGAACGGCGAGAGGAACTCCAGGGTCGTGCCACCATTCCAAGAGTCCCCCAGATGTCTCAATCCATTCCAGAGGAACCTCTTTTCCGTTCACCGGCTCGTCTTTCACGACGAGGATCGACTCACACCAAGGTGGCACGTGGCACAGCCTTGTGGGTAAGCCTCGTGGGAAAGCCTCGAGGGACAGCCTCGAGGGACAGCCTCGAGGGAAAGCCACAGATCCCTTGATCCACGTGACAGGAAGCGTGACACTACTGCTGCAGCTCGGGAGGAAAGCGCACGTGCATGCCCCCACTCGAGACGAGGCCTGACTCCCCTGGGGAGACTCAGAAGCACCCCAAGATCCATGGCAACACTGGAGAGGAATCCTCAGGTTCCGGCCCCGACTCCACACAAGGACTGAGGCCCCGGCATGGACGGGAGAGGAATCCCGAGAGGGCCCCTAGCAACTCGCATGGGGAATGGCCGTTCCTGAGGCCACCAGAGCGGGTCCCTGAGGTCCCCGTCGTAACTCGAGAAGACCTGCCGCAACTGGAGAAAATCCAGGAGGTTCTCCCCTCCAGGCGAGATGAGGCCCATTTCCGCTGAGGCGTCTTGAGGCTGATCAAACCTCACCTCTGGAACTTTGAAAGGCTCCTTCACACCCTTGGTGCAAATCAAGAAGTTCCCCGACATACCCGTCTCCACTCGAGAGGAATCACGAGGGTCCCCCCCACATCCAGAGGAGCCCCGTTTCCGCCTCGTAGCTCGAGATGAGGGATCCTTTCCCTGCTTCGTCGGGAAAGAGTTCCCGGCGTTCCCGTCGCATCTCAAGAGGAGGCCCTCTCAACAGGAACGGCGAGAGGAACTCCAGGGTCGTGCCACCATTCCAAGAGTCCCCCAGATGTCTCAGTCCATTCCAGAGGAACCTCTTTTCCCTTCACCGGCTCGTCTTTCACGCCGAGGATCGACTCACACCAAGGTGGCACGTGGCACAGCCCTGTGGGAAAGCCTCGTGGGAAAGCCTCGTGGGAAAGCCTCGAGGGACAGCCTCGAGGGAAAGCCACAGATCCCTTGATCCACGTGACAGGAAGCGTGACACTCCTGCTGCAGCTCGGGAGGAAAGCGCACGTGCATGCCCCCACTCGAGACGAGGCCTGACTCCCCTGGGGAGACTCAGAAGCACCCCAAGATCCATGGCAACACTGGAGAGGAATCCTCAGGTTCCGGCCCCGACTTCACACAAGGACTGAGGCCCCGGCATGGATGGGAGAGGAATCCCGAGAGGTCACCTAGCAACTCGCATGGGGACTGGCCTTTCCTGAGGCCACCAGAGCGGGTCCCTGAGGTCCCCGTCGTAACTCGAGAAGACCTTCCGCAACTCGAGAAAATCCGGGAGGTTCTCCCCTCCAGGCGAGATGAGGCCCATTTCCGCTGAGGCGTCTCGAGGCTGATCACACCTCCCCTCTGGAACTTCGAAAGGGTCCTTCACACCCTTGCTGCAAATCAAGAAGTTCCCCGACATACCCGTCTCCACTCGAGAGGAATCACGAGGGTCCCGCCCACATCCAGAGGAGCCCCGTTTCCACCTCGTAGCTCGAGATGAGGGATCCTTTCCCTGCTTCGTCGGGAAAGAGTTCCCGGCGTTCCCGTCGCACCTCAAGAGGAGGCCCTCTCAACAGGAACGGCGAGAGGAACTCCAGGGTCGTGCCACCATTCCAAGAGTCCCCCAGATGTCTCAGTCCATTCCAGAGGAACCTCTTTTCCGTTCACCGGCTCGTCTTTCACGCCGAGGATCGACTCACACCAAGGTGGCACGTGGCACAGCCTTGTGGGTAAGCCTCGTGGGAAAGCCTCGAGGGACAGCCTCGAGGGACAGCCTCGAGGGAAAGCCACAGATCCCTTGATCCACGTGACAGGAAGCGTGACACTACTGCTGCAGCTCGGCAGGAATGCGCACGTACATGCCCCCACTCGAGACGAGGCCTGACTCCCCTGGGGAGACTCAGAAGCACCCCAAGATCCATGGCAACACTGGAGAGGAATCCTCAGGTTCCGGCCCCGACTCCACACAAGGACTGAGGCCCGAGCATGGACCGGAGAGGAATCCCGAGAGGTCCCCTAGCAACTCGCATGGGGACTGGCCTTTCCTGAGGCCACCAGAGCGGGTCCCGGAGGTCCCCGTCGTAACTCGAGAAGACCTGCCGCAACTGGAGAAAATCCAGGAGGTTCTCCCCTCCAGGCGAGATGAGGCCCATTTCCGCTGAGGCGTCTCGAGGCTGATCACAGCTCCCCTCTGGAACTTCGAAAGGGTCCTTCACACCCTTGGTGCAAATCAAGAAGTTCCCCGACATACCCGTCTCCACTCGAGAGGAATCACGAGGGTCCCGCCCACATCCAGAGGAGCCCCGTTTCCGCCTCGTAGCTCGAGATGAGGGATCCTTACCCTGCTTCGTCGGGAAAGAGTTCCCGGCGTTCCCGTCGCATCTCAAGAGGAGGCCCTCTCAACAGGAACGGCGAGAGGAACTCCAGGGTCGTGCCACCATTCCAAGAGTCCCCCAGATGTCTCAGTCCATTCCAGAGGAACCTCTTTTCCCTTCACCGGCTCGACTTTCACGCCGAGGATCGACTCACACCAAGGTGGCACGTGGCACAGCACTGTGGGAAAGCCTCGTGGGATAGCCTCGAGGGACAGCCTCGAGGGAAAGCCACAGATCCCTTGATCCACGTGACAGGAAGCGTGACACTACTGCTGCAGCTCGGGAGGAAAGCGCACGTGCATGCCCCCACTCGAGACGAGGCCTGACTCCCCTGGGGAGACTCAGAAGCACCCCAAGATCCATGGCAACACTGGAGAGGAATCCTCAGGTTCCGGCCCCGACTTCACACAAGGACTGAGGCCCCGGCATGGACGGGAGAGGAATCACGAGAGGTCCCCTAGCAACTCGCATGGGGACTGGCCTTTCCTGAGGCCACCAGAGCGGGTCCCTGAGTTGCCCGTCGTAACTCGAGAAGACCTTCCGCAACTCGAGAAAATCCGGGAGGTTCTCCCCTCCAGGCGAGATGAGGCCAATTTCCGCTGAGGCGTCTCGAGGCTGATAACACCTCCCCTCTGGAACTTCGAAAGGGTCCTTCACACCCTTGGTGCAAATCAAGAAGTTCCCCGACATACCCGTCTCCACTCGAGAGGAATCACGAGGGTCCCGCCCACATCCAGAGGAGCCCCGTTTCCGCCTCGTAGCTCGAGATGAGGGATCCTTTCCCTGCTTCGTCGGGAAAGAGTTCCCGGCGTTCCCTTCGCATCTCAAGAGGAGGGCCTCTCAACAGGAACGGCGAGAGGAACTCCAGGGTCGTGCCACCATTCCAAGAGTCCCCCAGATGTCTCAGTCCATTCCAGAGGAACCTCTTTTCCCTTCACCGGCTCGTCTTTCACGCCGAGGATCGACTCACACCAAGGTGGCACGTGGCACAGCCCTGTGGGAAAGCCTCGTGGGAAAGCCTCGAGGGACAGCCTCGAGGGACAGCCTCGAGGGAAAGCCACAGATCCCTTGATCCACGTGACAGGAAGCGTGACACTACTGCTGCAGCTCGGGAGGAATGCGCACGTACATGCCCCCACTCGAGACGAGGCCTGACTCCCCTGGGGAGACTCAGAAGCACCCCAAGATCCATGGCAACACTGGAGAGGAATCCTCAGGTTCCGGCCCCGACTCCACACAAGGACTGAGGCCCCGGCATGGACGGGAGAGGAATCCAGAGAGGTCCCCGAGCAACTCGCATGGGGACTGGCCTTTCCTGAGGCCACCAGAGCGGGTCCCTGAGGTCCCCGTCGAAACTCGAGAAGACCTGCCGCAACTCGAGAAAATCCGGGAGGATCTCCCCTCCAGGCGAGATGAGGCCCATTTCCGCTGAGGCGTCTCGAGGCTGATCACAGCTCCCCTCTGGAACTTCGAAAGGGTCCTTCACACCCTTGGTGCAAATCAAGAAGTTCCCCGACATACCCGTCTCCACTCGAGAGGAATCACGAGGGTCCCGCCCACATCCAGAGGAGCCCCGTTTCCGCCTCGTAGCTCGAGATGAGGGATCCTTACCCTGCTTCGTCGGGAAAGAGTTCCCGGCGTTCCCGTCGCACCTCAAGAGGAGGCCCTCTCAACAGGAACGGCGAGAGGAACTCCAGGGTCGTGCCACCATTCCAAGAGTCCCCCAGATGTCTCAGTCCATTCCAGAGGAACCTCTTTTCCCTTCACCGGCTCGACTTTCACGCCGAGGATCGACTCACACCAAGGTGGCACGTGGCACAGCACTGTGGGAAAGCCTCGTGGGATAGCCTCGAGGGACAGCCTCGAGGGAAAGCCACAGATCCCTTGATCCACGTGACAGGAAGCGTGACACTACTGCTGCAGCTCGGGAGGAAAGCGCACGTGCATGCCCCCACTCGAGACGAGGCCTGACTCCCCTGGGGAGACTCAGAAGCACCCCAAGATCCATGGCAACACTGGAGAGGAATCCTCAGGTTCCGGCCCCGACTCCACACAAGGACAGAGGCCCCGGCATGGACGGGAGAGGAATCCCGAGAGGTCCCCGAGCAACTCGCATGGGGACTGGCCTTTCTTGAGGCCACCAGAGCGGGTCCCTGAGGTCCCCGTTGTAACTCGAGAAGACCTGCCGCAACTCGAGAAAATCCAGGAGGTTCTCCCCTCCAGGCGAGATGAGGCCCATTTCCGCTGAGGCGTCTCGAGGCTGATCACACCTCACCTGTGGAACTTTGAAAGGCTCCTTCACACCCTTGCTGCAAATCAAGAAGTTCCCCGACATACCCGTCTCCACTCGAGAGGAATCACGAGGGTCCCGCCCACATCCAGAGGAGCCCCGTTTCCACCTCGTAGCTCGAGATGAGGGATCCTTTCCCTGCTTCGTCGGGAAAGAGTTCCCGGCGTTCCCGTCGCACCTCAAGAGGAGGCCCTCTCAACAGGAACGGCGAGAGGAACTCCAGGGTCGTGCCACCATTCCAAGAGTCCCCCAGATGTCTCAATCCATTCCAGAGGAACCTCTTTTCCGTTCACCGGCTCGTCTTTCACGCCGAGGATCGACTCACACCAAGGTGGCACGTGGCACAGCCTTGTGGGTAAGCCTCGTGGGAAAGCCTCGAGGGACAGCCTCGAGGGACAGCCTCGAGGGAAAGCCACAGATCCCTTGATCTACGTGACAGGAAGCGTGACACTACTGCTGCAGCTCGGGAGGAAAGCGCACGTGCATGCCCCCACTCGAGACGAGGCCTGACTCCCCTGGGGAGACTCAGAAGCACCCCAAGATCCATGGCAACACTGGAGAGGAATCCTCAGGTTCCGGCCCCGACTCCACACAAGGACTGAGGCCCCGGCATGGACGGGAGAGGAATCCCGAGAGGGCCCCTAGCAACTCGCATGGGGAATGGCCTTTCCTGAGGCCACCAGAGCGGGTCCCTGAGGTCCCCGTCGTAACTCGAGAAGACCTGCCGCAACTGGAGAAAATCCAGGAGGTTCTCCCCTCCAGGCGAGATGAGGCCCATTTCCGCTGAGGCGTCTTGAGGCTGATCAAACCTCACCTCTGGAACTTTGAAAGGCTCCTTCACACCCTTGGTGCAAATCAAGAAGTTCCCCGACATACCCGTCTCCACTCGAGAGGAATCACGAGGGTCCCCCCCACATCCAGAGGAGCCCCGTTTCCGCCTCGTAGCTCGAGATGAGGGATCCTTTCCCTGCTTCGTCGGGAAAGAGTTCCCGGCGTTCCCGTCGCATCTCAAGAGGAGGCCCTCTCAACAGGAACGGCGAGAGGAACTCCAGGGTCGTGCCACCATTCCAAGAGTCCCCCAGATGTCTCAGTCCATTCCAGAGGAACCTCTTTTCCCTTCACCGGCTCGTCTTTCACGCCGAGGATCGACTCACACCAAGGTGGCACGTGGCACAGCCCTGTGGGAAAGCCTCGTGGGAAAGCCTCGAGGGACAGCCTCGAGGGAAAGCCACAGATCCCTTGATCCACGTGACAGGAAGCGTGACACTACGGCTGCAGCTCGGGAGGAAAGCGCACGTCCATGCCCCCACTCGAGACGAGGCCTGACTCCCCTGGGGAGACTCAGAAGCACCCCAAGATCCATGGCAACACTGGAGAGGAATCCTCAGGTTCCGGCCCCGACTTCACACAAGGACTGAGGCCCCGGCATGGATGGGAGAGGAATCCCGAGAGGTCACCTAGCAACTCGCATGGGGACTGGCCTTTCCTGAGGCCACCAGAGCGGGTCCCTGAGGTCCCCGTCGTAACTCGAGAAGACCTTCCGCAACTCGAGAAAATCCGGGAGGTTCTCCCCTCCAGGCGAGATGAGGCCAATTTCCGCTGAGGCGTCTCGAGGCTGATCACACCTGCCCTCTGGAACTTCGAAAGGGTCCTTCACACCCTTGGTGCAAATCAAGAAGTTCCCCGACATACCCGTCTCCACTCGAGAGGAATCACGAGGGTCCCGCCCACATCCAGAGGAGCCCCGTTTCCACCTCGTAGCTCGAGATGAGGGATCCTTTCCCTGCTTCGTCGGGAAAGAGTTCCCGGCGTTCCCGTCGCACCTCAAGAGGAGGCCCTCTCAACAGGAACGGCGAGAGGAACTCCAGGGTCGTGCCACCATTCCAAGAGTCCCCCAGATGTCTCAGTCCATTCCAGAGGAACGTCTTTTCCGTTCACCGGCTCGTCTTTCACGCCGAGGATCGACTCACACCAAGGTGGCACGTGGCACAGCATTGTGGGTAAGCCTCGTGGGAAAGCCTCGAGGGACAGCCTCGAGGGACAGCCTCGAAGGAAAGCCACAGATACCTTGATCCACGTGACAGGAAGCGTGACACTACTGCTGCAGCTCGGCAGGAATGCGCACGTACATGCCCCCACTCGAGACGAGGCCTGACTCCCCTGGGGAGACTCAGAAGCACCCCAAGATCCATGGCAACACTGGAGAGGAATCCTCAGGTTCCGGCCCCGACTCCACACAAGGACTGAGGCCCGAGCATGGACCGGAGAGGAATCCCGAGAGGTCCCCTAGCAACTCGCATGGGGACTGGCCTTTCCTGAGGCCACCAGAGCGGGTCCCGGAGGTCCCCGTCGTAACTCGAGAAGACCTGCCGCAACTGGAGAAAATCCAGGAGGTTCTCCCCTCCAGGCGAGATGAGGCCCATTTCCGCTGAGGCGTCTCGAGGCTGATCACAGCTCCCCTCTGGAACTTCGAAAGGGTCCTTCACACCCTTGGTGCAAATCAAGAAGTTCCCCGACATACCCGTCTCCACTCGAGAGGAATCACGAGGGTCCCGCCCACATCCAGAGGAGCCCCGTTTCCGCCTCGTAGCTCGAGATGAGGGATCCTTACCCTGCTTCGTCGGGAAAGAGTTCCCGGCGTTCCCGTCGCACCTCAAGAGGAGGCCCTCTCAACAGGAACGGCGAGAGGAACTCCAGGGTCGTGCCACCATTCCAAGAGTCCCCCAGATGTCTCAGTCCATTCCAGAGGAACCTCTTTTCCCTTCACCGGCTCGACTTTCACGCCGAGGATCGACTCACACCAAGGTGGCACGTGGCACAGCACTGTGGGAAAGCCTCGTGGGATAGCCTCGAGGGACAGCCTCGAGGGAAAGCCACAGATCCCTTGATCCACGTGACAGGAAGCGTGACACTACTGCTGCAGCTCGGGAGGAAAGCGCACGTGCATGCCCCCACTCGAGACGAGGCCTGACTCCCCTGGGGAGACTCAGAAGCACCCCAAGATCCATGGCAACACTGGAGAGGAATCCTCAGGTTCCGGCCCCGACTTCACACAAGGACTGAGGCCCCGGCATGGATGGGAGAGGAATCCCGAGAGGTCACCTAGCAACTCGCATGGGGACTGGCCTTTCCTGAGGCCACCAGAGCGGGTCCCTCAGTTCCCCGTCGTAACTCGAGAAGACCTTCCGCAACTCGAGAAAATCCGGGAGGTTCTCCCCTCCAGTCGAGATGAGGCCCAATTCCGCTGAGGCGTCTCGAGGCTGATCACACCTCCCCTCTGGAACTTCGAAAGGGTCCTTCACACCCTTGGTGCAAATCAAGAAGTTCCCCGACATACCCGTCTCCACTCGAGAGGAATCACGTGGGTCCCGCCCACATCCAGAGGAGCCCCGTTTCCGCCTCGTAGCTCGAGATGAGGGATCCTTTCCCTGCTTCGTCGGGAAAGAGTTCCCGGCCTTCCCGTCGCATCTCAAGAGGAGGGCCTCTCAACAGGAACGGCGAGAGGAACTCCAGGGTCGTGCCACCATTCCAAGAGTCCCCCAGATGTCTCAGTCCATTCCAGAGGAACCTCTTTTCCCTTCACCGGCTCGTCTTTCACGCCGAGGATCGACTCACACCAAGGTGGCACGTGGCACAGCCCTGTGGGAGAGCCTCGTGGGAAAGCCTCGAGGGACAGCCTCGAGGGACAGCCTCGAGGGAAAGCCACAGATCCCTTGATCCACGTGACAGGAAGCGTGACACTACTGCTGCAGCTCGGGAGGAATGCGCACGTACATGCCCCCACTCGAGACGAGGCCTGACTCCCCTGGGGAGACTCAGAAGCACCCCAAGATCCATGGCAACACTGGAGAGGAATCCTCAGGTTCCGGCCCCGACTCCACACAAGGACTGAGGCCCCGGCATGGACGGGAGAGGAATCACGAGAGGTCCCCTAGCAACTCGCATGGGGACTGGCCTTTCCTGAGGCCACCAGAGCGGGTCCCTGAGGTCCCCGTCGTAACTCGAGAAGACCTGCCGCAACTCGAGAAAATCCAGGAGGTTCTCCCCTCCAGGCGAGATGAGGCCCATTTCCGCTGAGGCGTCTCGAGGCTGATCACACCTCACCTCTGAAACTTCGAAAGGGTCCTTCACACCCTTGGTGCAAATCAAGAAGTTCCCCGACATACCCGTCTCCACTCGAGAGGAATCACGAGGGTCCCGCCCACATCCAGAGGAGCCCCGTTTCCGCCTCGTAGCTCGAGATGAGGGATCCTTTCCCTGCTTCGTGGGGAAAGTGTTCCCGGCGTTCCCGTCGCATCTCAAGAGGAGGACCTCTCAACAGGAACGGCGAGAGGAAGTCCAGGGTCGTGCCACCATTCCAAGAGTCCCCCAGATGTCTCAGTCCATTCCAGAGGAACCTCTTTTCCCTTCACCGGCTCGTCTTTCACGCCGAGGATCGACTCACACCAAGGTGGCACGTGGCACAGCCCTGTGGGAAAGCCTCGTGGGAAAGCCTCGAGGGACAGCCTCGAGGGAAAGCCACAGATCCCTTGATCCACGTGACAGGAAGCGTGACACTACTGCTGCAGCTCGGGAGGAAAGCGCACGTGCATGCCCCCACTCGAGACGAGGCCTGACTCCCCTGGGGAGACTCAGAAGCACCCCAAGATCCATGGCAACACTGGAGAGGAATCCTCAGGTTCCGGCCCCGACTCCACACAAGGACTGAGGCCCCGGCATGGACGGGAGAGGAATCCAGAGAGGTCCCCGAGCAACTCGCATGGGGACTGGCCTTTCCTGAGGCCACCAGAGCGGGTCCCTGAGGTCCCCGTCGAAACTCGAGAAGACCTGCCGCAACTCGAGAAAATCCGGGAGGATCTCCCCTCCAGGCGAGATGAGGCCCATTTCCGCTGAGGCGTCTCGAGGCTGATCACACCTCACCTCTGGAACTTCGAAAGGGTCCTTCACACCCTTGGTGCAAATCAAGAAGTTCCCCGACATACCCGTCTCCACTCGAGAGGAATCACGAGGGTCCCGCCCACATCCAGAGGAGCCCCGTTTCCGCCTCGTAGCTCGAGATGAGGGATCCTTTCCCTGCTTCGTCGGGAAAGAGTTCCCGGCGTCCCCGTCGCATCTCAAGAGGAGGCCCTCTCAACAGGAACGGCGAGAGGAACTCCAGGGTCGTGCCACCATTCCAAGAGTCCCGCAGATGTCTCAGTCCATTCCAGAGGAACCTCTTTTCCCTTCACCGGCTCGACTTTCACGCCGAGGATCGACTCACACCAAGGTGGCACGTGGCACAGCCCTGTGGGAAAGCCTCGTGGGATAGCCTCGAGGCACAGCGTCGACGGAAAGCCACAGATCCCTTGATCCACGTGACAGGAAGCGTGACACTACTGCTGCAGCTCGGGAGGAAAGCGCACGTGCATGCCCCGACTCGAGACGAGGCCTGACTCCCCTGGGGAGACTCAGAAGCACCCCAAGATCCATGGCAACACTGGAGAGGAATCCTCAGGTTCCGGCCCCGACTCCACACAAGGACTGAGGCCCCGGCATGGACGGGAGAGGAATCCCGAGAGGGCCCCTAGCAACTCGCATGGGGAATGGCCTTTCCTGAGGCCACCAGAGCGGGTCCCTGAGGTCCCCGTCGTAACTCGAGAAGACCTGCCGCAACTCGAGAAAATCCAGGAGGTTCTCCCCTCCAGGCGAGATGAGGCCCATTTCCGCTGAGGCGTCTCGAGGCTGATCAAACCTCACCTCTGGAACTTTGAAAGGCTCCTTCACACCCTTGGTGCAAATCAAGAAGTTCCCCGACATACCCGTCTCCACTCGAGAGGAATCACGAGGGTCCCCCCCACATCCAGAGGAGCCCCGTTTCCGCCTCGTAGCTCGAGATGAGGGATCCTTTCCCTGCTTCGTCGGGAAAGAGTTCCCGGCGTTCCCGTCGCATCTCAAGAGGAGGCCCTCTCAACAGGAACGGCGAGAGGAACTCCAGGGTCGTGCCACCATTCCAAGAGTCCCCCAGATGTCTCAGTCCATTCCAGAGGAACCTCTTTTCCCTTCACCGGCTCGTCTTTCACGCCGAGGATCGACTCACACCAAGGTGGCACGTGGCACAGCCCTGTGGGAGAGCCTCGTGGGAAAGCCTCGAGGGACAGCCTCGAGGGACAGCCTCGAGGGAAAGCCACAGATCCCTTGATCCACGTGACAGGAAGCGTGACACTACTGCTGCAGCTCGGGAGGAATGCGCACGTACATGCCCCCACTCGAGACGAGGCCTGACTCCCCTGGGGAGACTCAGAAGCACCCCAAGATCCATGGCAACACTGGAGAGGAATCCTCAGGTTCCGGCCCCGACTCCACACAAGGACTGAGGCCCCGGCATGGACGGGAGAGGAATCACGAGAGGTCCCCTAGCAACTCGCATGGGGACTGGCCTTTCCTGAGGCCACCAGAGCGGGTCCCTGAGGTCCCCGTCGTAACTCGAGAAGACCTGCCGCAACTCGAGAAAATCCAGGAGGTTCTCCCCTCCAGGCGAGATGAGGCCCATTTCCGCTGAGGCGTCTCGAGGCTGATCACACCTCACCTCTGAAACTTCGAAAGGGTCCTTCACACCCTTGGTGCAAATCAAGAAGTTCCCCGACATACCCGTCTCCACTCGAGAGGAATCACGAGGGTCCCGCCCACATCCAGAGGAGCCCCGTTTCCGCCTCGTAGCTCGAGATGAGGGATCCTTTCCCTGCTTCGTGGGGAAAGAGTTCCCGGCGTTCCCGTCGCATCTCAAGAGGAGGACCTCTCAACAGGAACGGCGAGAGGAAGTCCAGGGTCGTGCCACCATTCCAAGAGTCCCCCAGATGTCTCAGTCCATTCCAGAGGAACCTCTTTTCCCTTCACCGGCTCGTCTTTCACGCCGAGGATCGACTCACACCAAGGTGGCACGTGGCACAGCCCTGTGGGAAAGCCTCGTGGGAAAGCCTCGAGGGACAGCCTCGAGGGAAAGCCACAGATCCCTTGATCCACGTGACAGGAAGCGTGACACTACTGCTGCAGCTCGGGAGGAAAGCGCACGTGCATGCCCCCACTCGAGACGAGGCCTGACTCCCCTGGGGAGACTCAGAAGCACCCCAAGATCCATGGCAACACTGGAGAGGAATCCTCAGGTTCCGGCCCCGACTCCACACAAGGACTGAGGCCCCGGCATGGACGGGAGAGGAATCCAGAGAGGTCCCCGAGCAACTCGCATGGGGACTGGCCTTTCCTGAGGCCACCAGAGCGGGTCCCTGAGGTCCCCGTCGAAACTCGAGAAGACCTGCCGCAACTCGAGAAAATCCGGGAGGATCTCCCCTCCAGGCGAGATGAGGCCCATTTCCGCTGAGGCGTCTCGAGGCTGATCACACCTCACCTCTGGAACTTCGAAAGGGTCCTTCACACCCTTGGTGCAAATCAAGAAGTTCCCCGACATACCCGTCTCCACTCGAGAGGAATCACGATGGTCCCGCCCACATCCAGAGGAGCCCCGTTTCCGCCTCGTAGCTCGAGATGAGGGATCCTTTCCCTGCTTCTTCGGGAAAGAGTTCCCGGCGTTCCCGTCGCATCTCAAGAGGAGGCCCTCTCAACAGGAACGGCGAGAGGAATTCCAGGGTCGTGCCACCATTCCAAGAGTCCCCCAGATGTCTCAGTCCATTCCAGAGGAACCTCTTTTCCCTTCACCGGCTCGTCTTTCACGCCGAGGATCGACTCACACCAAGGTGGCACGTGGCACAGCCCTGTGGGAAAGCCTCGTGGGAAAGCCTCGAGGGACAGCCTCGACGGAAAGCCACAGATCCCTTGATCCACGTGACAGGAAGCGTGACACTACTGCTGCAGCTCGGGAGGAAAGCGCACGTGCATGCCCCCACTCGAGACGAGGCCTGACTCCCCTGGGGAGACTCAGAAGCACCCCAAGATCCATGGCAACACTGGAGAGGAATCCTCAGGTTCCGGCCCCGACTCCACACAAGGACTGAGGCCCCGGCATGGACGGGAGAGGAATCCCGAGAGGGCCCCTAGCAACTCGCATGGGGAATGGCCTTTCCTGAGGCCACCAGAGCGGGTCCCTGAGGTCCCCGTCGTAACTCGAGAAGACCTGCCGCAACTCGAGAAAATCCAGGAGGTTCTCCCCTCCAGGCGAGATGAGGCCCATTTCCGCTGAGGCGTCTCGAGGCTGATCACAGCTCCCCTCTGGAACTTCGAAAGGGTCCTTCACACCCTTGGTGCAAATCAAGAAGTTCCCCGACATACCCGTCTCCACTCGAGAGGAATCACGAGGGTCCCGCCCACATCCAGAGGAGCCCCGTTTCCGCCTCGTAGCTCGAGATGAGGGATCCTTTCCCTGCTTCGTCGGGAAAGAGTTCCCGGCGTTCCCGTCGCATCTCAAGAGGAGGCCCTCTCAACAGGAACGGCGAGAGGAACTCCAGGGTCGTGCCACCATTCCAAGAGTCCCCCAGATATCTCAGTCCATTCCAGAGGAACCTCTTTTCCCTTCACCGGCTCGTCTTTCACGCCGAGGATCGACTCACACCAAGGTGGCACGTGGCACAGCCCTGTGGGAAAGCCTCGTGGGAAAGCCTCGAGGGACAGCCTCGAGGGAAAGCCACAGATCCCTTGATCCACGTGACAGGAAGCGTGACACTACTGCTGCAGCTCGGGAGGAAAGCGCACGTGCATGCCCCCACTCGAGACGAGGCCTGACTCCCCTGGGGAGACTCAGAAGCACCCCAAGATCCATGGCAACACTGGAGAGGAATCCTCAGGTTCCGGCCCCGACTCCACACAAGGACTGAGGCCCCGGCATGGACAGGAGAGCAATCCCGAGAGGTCCCCTAGCAACTCGCATGGGGACTGGCCTTTCCTGAGGCCACCAGAGCGGGTCCCTGAGGTCCCCGTCGTAACTCGAGAAGACCTGCCGCAACTCGAGAAAATCCGGGAGGTTCTCTCCTCCAGGCGAGATGAGGCCCATTTCCGCTGAGGCGTCTCGAGGCTGATCACAGCTCCCCTCTGGAACTTCGAAAGGCTCCTTCACACCCTTGGTGCAAATCAAGAAGTTCCCCGACCTAGCCGTCTCCACTCGAGAGGAATCACGAGGGTCCCGCCCACATCCAGAGGAGCCCCGTTTCCACCTCGTAGCTCGAGATGAGGGATCCTTACCCTGCTTCGTCGGGAAAGAGTTCCCGGCGTTCCCGTCGCACCTCAAGAGGAGGCCCTCTCAACAGGAACGGCGAGAGGAACTCCAGGGTCGTACCACCATTCCAAGAGTCCCCCAAATGTCTCAGTCCGTTCCAGAGGAACCTCTTTTCCCTTCACCGGCTCGTCTTTCACGCCGAGGATCGACTCACACCAAGGTGGCACTTGGCACAGCCTTGTGGGTAAGCCTCGTGGGAAAGCCTCGAGGGACAGCCTCGAGGGAAAGCCACAGATCCCTTGATCCACGTGACAGGAAGCGTGACACTACTGCTGCAGCTCAGGAGGAAAGCGCACGTGCATGCCCCCACTCGAGACGAGGCCTGACTCCCCTGGGGAGACTCAGAAGCACCCCAAGATCCATGGCAACACTGGAGAGGAATCCTCAGGTTCCGGCCCCGACTCCACACAAGGACAGAGGCCCCGGCATGGACGGGAGAGGAATCCCGAGAGGTCCCCGAGCAACTCGCATGGGGACTGGCCTTTCTTGAGGCCACCAGAGCGGGTCCCTGAGGTCCCCGTCGTAACTCGAGAAGACCTGCTGCAACTCGAGAAAATCCAGGAGGTTCTCCCCTCCAGGCGAGATGAGGCCCATTTCCGCTGAGGCGTCTCGAGGCTGATCACACCTCACCTGTGGAACTTTGAAAGGCTCCTTCACACCCTTGCTGCAAATCAAGAAGTTCCCCGACATACACGTCTCCACTCGAGAGGAATCACGAGGGTCCCGCCCACACCCAGAGTATCCCCGTTTCCACCTCGTAGCTCGAGATGAGGGATCCTTACCCTGCTTCGTCGGGAAAGAGTTCCCGGCGTTCCCGTCGCACCTCAAGAGGAGGCCCTCTCAACAGGAACGGCGAGAGGAACTCCAGGGTCGTGCCACCATTCCAAGAGTACCCCAGATGTCTCAGTCCATTCCAGAGGAACCTCTTTTCCCTTCACCGGCTTGTCTTTCACGCCGAGGATCGACTCACACGAAGGTGGCACATGGCACAGCCTTGTGGGTAAGCCTCGTGGGAAAGCCTCGAGGGACAGCCTCGAGGGACAGCCTCGAGGGAAAGCCACAGATCCCTTGATCCACGTGACAGGAAGCGTGACACTACTGCTGCAGCTCGGGAGGAATGCGCACGTACATGCCCCCACTCGAGACGAGGCCTGACTCCCCTGGGGAGACTCAGAAGCACCCCAAGATCCATGGCAACACTGGAGAGGAATCCTCAGGTTCCGGCCCCGACTCCACACAAGGACTAAGGCCCGAGCATGGACCGGAGAGGAATCCCGAGAGGTCCCCTAGCAACTCGCATGGGGACTGGCCTTTCCTGAGGCCACCAGAGCGGGTCCCGGAGGTCCCCGTCGTAACTCGAGAAGACCTGCCGCAACTCGAGAAAATCCAGGAGGTTCTCCCCTCCAGGCGAGATGAGGCCCATTTCCGCTGAGGCGTCTCGAGGCTGATCACAGCTCCCCTCTGGAACTTCGAAAGGGTCCTTCACACCCTTGGTGCAAATCAAGAAGTTCCCCGACATACCCGTCTCCACTCGAGAGAAATCACGATGGTCCCGCCCACATCCAGAGGAGCCCCGTTTCCGCCTCGTAGCTCGAGATGAGGGATCCTTTCCCTGCTTCGTCGGGAAAGAGTTCCCGGTGTTCCCGTCGCATCTCAAGAGGAGGCCCTCTCAACAGGAACGGCGAGAGGAACTCCAGGGTCGTGCCACCATTCCAAGAGTCCCCCAGATGTCTCAGTCCATTCCAGAGGAACCTCTTTTCCCTTCACCGGCTCGTCTTTCACGCCGAGGATCGACTCACACCAAGGTGGCACGTGGCACAGCCCTGTGGGAAAGCCTCGTGGGAAAGCCTCGAGGGACAGCCTCGAGGGAAAGCCACAGATCCCTTGATCCACGTGACAGGAAGCGTGACACTACTGCTGCAGCTCGGGAGGAAAGCGCACGTGCATGCCCCCACTCGAGACGAGGCCTGACTCCCCTGGGGAGACTCAGAAGCACCCCAAGATCCATGGCAACACTGGAGAGGAATCCTCAGGTTCCGGCCCCGACTCCACACAAGGACTGAGGCCCCGGCATGGACGGGAGAGGAATCCCGAGAGGGCCCCTAGCAACTCGCATGGGGACTGGCCTTTCCTGAGGCCACCAGAGCGGGTCCCTGAGGTCCCCGTCGTAACTCGAGAAGACCTGCCGCAACTCGAGAAAATCCAGGAGGTTCTCCCCTCCAGGCGAGATGAGGCCCATTTCCGCTGAGGCGTCTCGAGGCTGATCACAGCTCCCCTCTGGAACTTCGAAAGGCTCCTTCACACCCTTGGTGCAAATCAAGAAGTTCCCCGACCTAGCCGTCTCCACTCGAGGGGAATCACGAGGGTCCCGCCCACATCCAGAGGAGCCCCGTTTCCGCCTCGTAGCTCGAGATGAGGGATCCTTTCCCTGCTTCGTCGGGAAAGAGTTCCCGGCGTTCCCGTCGCATCTCAAGAGGAGGCCCTCTCAACAGGAACGGCGAGAGGAACTCCAGGGTCGTGCCACCATTCCAAGAGTCCCCCAGATGTCTCAGTCCATTCCAGAGGAACCTCTTTTCCCTTCACCGGCTCGTCTTTCAGGCCGAGGATCGACTCACACCAAGGTGGCACTTGGCACAGCCTTGCGGGTAAGCCTCGTGGGAAAGCCTCGAGGGACAGCCTCGAGGGAAAGCCACAGATCCCTTGATCCACGTGACAGGAAGCGTGACACTACTGCTGCAGCTCAGGAGGAAAGCGCACGTGCATGCCCCCACTCGAGACGAGGCCTGACTCCCCTGGGGAGACTCAGAAGCACCCCAAGATCCATGGCAACACCGGAGAGGAATCCTCAGGTTCCGGCCCCGACTCCACACAAGGACAGAGGCCCCGGCATGGACGGGAGAGGAATCCCGAGAGGTCCCCGAGCAACTCGCATGGGGACTGGCCTTTCTTGAGGCCACCAGAGCGGGTCCCTGAGGTCCCCGTCGTAACTCGAGAAGACCTGCCGCAACTCGAGAAAATCCAGGAGGTTCTCCCCTCCAGGCGAGATGAGGCCCATTTCCGCTGAGGCGTCTTGAGGCTGATCAAACCTCACCTCTGGAACTTTGAAAGGCTCCTTCACACCCTTGGTGCAAATCAAGAAGTTCCCCGACATACCCGTCTCCACTCGAGAGGAATCACGAGGGTCCCCCCCACATCCAGAGGAGCCCCGTTTCCGCCTCGTAGCTCGAGATGAGGGATCCTTTCCCTGCTTCGTCGGGAAAGAGTTCCCGGCGTTCCCGTCGCATCTCAAGAGGAGGCCCTCTCAACAGGAACGGCGAGAGGAACTCCAGGGTCGTGCCACCATTCCAAGAGTCCCCCAGATGTCTCAGTCCATTCCAGAGGAACCTCTTTTCCCTTCACCGGCTCGTCATTCACGCCGAGGATCGACTCACACCAAGGTGGCACGTGGCACAGCCCTGTGGGAAAGCCTCGTGGGAAAGCCTCGAGGGACAGCCTCGAGGGAAAGCCACAGATCCCTTGATCCACGTGACAGGAAGCGTGACACTACTGCTGCAGCTCGGGAGGAAAGCGCACGTGCATGCCCCCACTCGAGACGAGGCCTGACTCCCCTGGGGAGACTCAGAAGCACCCCAAGATCCATGGCAACACTGGAGAGGAATCCTCAGGTTCCGGCCCCGACTTCACACAAGGACTGAGGCCCCGGCATGGATGGGAGAGGAATCCCGAGAGGTCACCTAGCAACTCGCATGGGGACTGGCCTTTCCTGAGGCCACCAGAGCGGGTCCCTGAGTTCCCCGTCGTAACTCGAGAAGACCTTCCGCAACTCGAGAAAATCCGGGAGGTTCTCCCCTCCAGGCGAGATGAGGCCAATTTCCGCTGAGGCGTCTCGAGGCTGATCACACCTCCCCTCTGGAACTTCGAAAGGGTCCTTCACACCCTTGCTGCAAATCAAGAAGTTCCCCGACATACCCGTCTCCACTCGAGAGGAATCACGAGGGTCCCGCCCACACCCAGAGTATCCCCGTTTCCACCTCGTAGCTCGAGATGAGGGATACTTACCCTGCTTCGTCGGGAAAGAGTTCCCGGCGTTCCCGTCGCACCTCAAGAGGAAGCCCTCTCAACAGGAACGGCGAGAGGAACTCCAGGGTCGTGCCACCATTCCAAGAGTACCCCAGATGTCTCAGTCCATTCCAGAGGAACCTCTTTTCCCTTCACCGGCTTGTCTTTCACGCCGAGGATCGACTCACACGAAGGTGGCACATGGCACAGCCTTGTGGGTAAGCCTCGTGGGAAAGCCTCGAGGGACAGCCTCGAGGGACAGCCTCGAGGGAAAGCCACAGATCCCTTGATCCACGTGACAGGAAGCGTGACACTACTGCTGCAGCTCGGGAGGAATGCGCACGTACATGCCCCCACTCGAGACGAGGCCTGACTCCCCTGGGGAGACTCAGAAGCACCCCAAGATCCATGGCAACACTGGAGAGGAATCCTCAGGTTCCGGCCCCGACTCCACACAAGGACTAAGGCCCGAGCATGGACCGGAGAGGAATCCCGAGAGGTCCCCTAGCAACTCGCATGGGGACTGGCCTTTCCTGAGGCCACCAGAGCGGGTCCCGGAGGTCCCCGTCGTAACTCGAGAAGACCTGCCGCAACTCGAGAAAATCCAGGAGGTTCTCCCCTCCAGGCGAGATGAGGCCCATTTCCGCTGAGGCGTCTCGTGGCTGATCACAGCTCCCCTCTGGAACTTCGAAAGGGTCCTTCACACCCTTGGTGCAAATCAAGAAGTTCCCCGACATACCCGTCTCCACTCGAGAGAAATCACGATGGTCCCGCCCACATCCAGAGGAGCCCCGTTTCCGCCTCGTAGCTCGAGATGAGGGATCCTTTCCCTGCTTCGTCGGGAAAGAGTTCCCGGCCTTCCCGTCGCATCTCAAGAGGAGGCCCTCTCAACAGGAACGGCGAGAGGAACTCCAGGGTCGTGCCACCATTCCAAGAGTCCCCCAGATGTCTCAGTCCATTCCCGACGAACCTCTTTTCCCTTCACCGGCTCGTCTTTCACGCCGAGGATCGACTCACACCAAGGTGGCACGTGGCACAGCCCTGTGGGAAAGCCTCGTGGGAAAGCCTCGAGGGACAGCCTCGAGGGAAAGCCACAGATCCCTTGATCCACGTGACAGGAAGCGTGACACTACTGCTGCAGCTCGGGAGGAAAGCGCACGTGCATGCCCCCACTCGAGACGAGGCCTGACTCCCCTGGGGAGACTCAGAAGCACCCCAAGATCCATGGCAACACTGGAGAGGAATCCTCAGGTTCCGGCCCCGACTCCACACAAGGACTGAGGCCCCGGCATGGACGGGAGAGGAATCCCGAGAGGGCCCCTAGCAACTCGCATGGGGACTGGCCTTTCCTGAGGCCACCAGAGCGGGTCCCTGAGGTCCCCGTCGTAACTCGAGAAGACCTGCCGCAACTCGAGAAAATCCAGGAGGTTCTCCCCTCC
Organism: Budorcas taxicolor; assembly: GCF_023091745.1. Taxonomy (NCBI): domain Eukaryota; kingdom Metazoa; phylum Chordata; class Mammalia; order Artiodactyla; family Bovidae; genus Budorcas; species Budorcas taxicolor. The sequence continues at coordinate 183,218 of NW_026291654.1, forward strand.
AGGCGAGATGAGGCCCATTTCCGCTGAGGCGTCTCGAGGCTGATCACAGCTCCCCTCTGGAACTTCGAAAGGCTCCTTCACACCCTTGGTGCAAATCAAGAAGTTCCCCGACCTAGCCGTCTCCACTCGAGGGGAATCACGAGGGTCCCGCCCACATCCAGAGGAGCCCCGTTTCCGCCTCGTAGCTCGAGATGAGGGATCCTTTCCCTGCTTCGTCGGGAAAGAGTTCCCGGCGTTCCCGTCGCATCTCAAGAGGAGGCCCTCTCAACAGGAACGGCGAGAGGAACTCCAGGGTCGTGCCACCATTCCAAGAGTCCCCCAGATGTCTCAGTCCATTCCAGAGGAACCTCTTTTCCCTTCACCGGCTCGTCTTTCACGCCGAGGATCGACTCACACCAAGGTGGCACTTGGCACAGCCTTGCGGGTAAGCCTCGTGGGAAAGCCTCGAGGGACAGCCTCGAGGGAAAGCCACAGATCCCTTGATCCACGTGACAGGAAGCGTGACACTACTGCTGCAGCTCAGGAGGAAAGCGCACGTGCATGCCCCCACTCGAGACGAGGCCTGACTCCCCTGGGGAGACTCAGAAGCACCCCAAGATCCATGGCAACACTGGAGAGGAATCCTCAGGTTCCGGCCCCGACTCCACACAAGGACAGAGGCCCCGGCATGGACGGGAGAGGAATCCCGAGAGGTCCCCGAGCAACTCGCATGGGGACTGGCCTTTCTTGAGGCCACCAGAGCGGGTCCCTGAGGTCCCCGTCGTAACTCGAGAAGACCTGCCGCAACTCGAGAAAATCCAGGAGGTTCTCCCCTCCAGGCGAGATGAGGCCCATTTCCGCTGAGGCGTCTTGAGGCTGATCAAACCTCACCTCTGGAACTTTGAAAGGCTCCTTCACACCCTTGGTGCAAATCAAGAAGTTCCCCGACATACCCGTCTCCACTCGAGAGGAATCACGAGGGTCCCCCCCACATCCAGAGGAGCCCCGTTTCCGCCTCGTAGCTCGAGATGAGGGATCCTTTCCCTGCTTCGTCGGGAAAGAGTTCCCGGCGTTCCCGTCGCATCTCAAGAGGAGGCCCTCTCAACAGGAACGGCGAGAGGAACTCCAGGGTCGTGCCACCATTCCAAGAGTCCCCCAGATGTCTCAGTCCATTCCAGAGGAACCTCTTTTCCCTTCACCGGCTCGTCTTTCACGCCGAGGATCGACTCACACCAAGGTGGCACGTGGCACAGCCCTGTGGGAAAGCCTCGTGGGAAAGCCTCGAGGGACAGCCTCGAGGGAAAGCCACAGATCCCTTGATCCACGTGACAGGAAGCGTGACACTACTGCTGCAGCTCGGCAGGAATGCGCACGTACATGCCCCCACTCGAGACGAGGCCTGACTCCCCTGGGGAGACTCAGAAGCACCCCAAGATCCATGGCAACACTGGAGAGGAATCCTCAGGTTCCGGCCCCGACTCCACACAAGGACTGAGGCCCGAGCATGGACCGGAGAGGAATCCCGAGAGGTCCCCTAGCAACTCGCATGGGGACTGGCCTTTCCTGAGGCCACCAGAGCGGGTCCCGGAGGTCCCCGTCGTAACTCGAGAAGACCTGCCGCAACTGAAGAAAATCCAGGAGGTTCTCCCCTCCAGGCGAGATGAGGCCCATTTCCGCTGAGGCGTCTCGAGGCTGATCACAGCTCCCCTCTGGAACTTCGAAAGGGTCCTTCACACACTTGGTGCAAATCAAGAAGTTCCCCGACATACCCGTCTCCACTCCAGAGGAATCACGAGGGTCCCGCCCACATCCAGAGGAGCCCCGTTTCCGCCTCGTAGCTCGAGATGAGGGATCCTTACCCTGCTTCGTCGGGAAAGAGTTCCCGGCGTTCCCGTCGCATCTCAAGAGGAGGCCCTCTCAACAGGAACGGCGAGAGGAACTCCAGGGTCGTGCCACCATTCCAAGAGTCCCCCAGATGTCTCAGTCCATTCCAGAGGAACCTCTTTTCCCTTCACCGGCTCGACTTTCACGCCGAGGATCGACTCACACCAAGGTGGCACGTGGCACAGCACTGTGGGAAAGCCTCGTGGGATAGCCTCGAGGGACAGCCTCGAGGGAAAGCCACAGATCCCTTGATCCACGTGACAGGAAGCGTGACACTACTGCTGCAGCTCGGGAGGAAAGTGCACGTGCATGCCCCCACTCGAGACGAGGCCTGACTCCCCTGGGGAGACTCAGAAGCACCCCAAGATCCATGGCAACACTGGAGAGGAATCCTCAGGTTCCGGCCCCGACTCCACACAAGGACAGAGGCCCCGGCATGGACGGGAGAGGAATCCCGAGAGGTCCCCGAGCAACTCGCATGGGGACTGGCCTTTCTTGAGGCCACCAGAGCGGGTCCCTGAGGTCCCCGTCGTAACTCGAGAAGACCTGCCGCAACTCGAGAAAATCCAGGAGGTTCTCCCCTCCAGGCGAGATGAGGCCCATTTCCGCTGAGGCGTCTCGAGGCTGATCACACCTCACCTGTGGAACTTTGAAAGGCTCCTTCACACCCTTGCTGCAAATCAAGAAGTTCCCCGACATACCCGTCTCCACTCGAGAGGAATCACGAGGGTCCCGCCCACATCCAGAGGAGCCCCGTTTCCACCTCGTAGCTCGAGATGAGGGATCCTTTCCCTGCTTCGTCGGGAAAGAGTTCCCGGCGTTCCCGTCGCACCTCAAGAGGAGGCCCTCTCAACAGGAACGGCGAGAGGAACTCCAGGGTCGTGCCACCATTCCAAGAGTCCCCCAGATGTCTCAATCCATTCCAGAGGAACCTCTTTTCCGTTCACCGGCTCGTCTTTCACGCCGAGGATCGACTCACACCAAGGTGGCACGTGGCACAGCCTTGTGGGTAAGCCTCGTGGGAAAGCCTCGAGGGACAGCCTCGAGGGACAGCCTCGAGGGAAAGCCACAGATCCCTTGATCCACGTGACAGGAAGCGTGACACTACTGCTGCAGCTCGGGAGGAAAGCGCACGTGCATGCCCCCACTCGAGACGAGGCCTGACTCCCCTGGGGAGACTCAGAAGCACCCCAAGATCCATGGCAACACTGGAGAGGAATCCTCAGGTTCCGGCCCCGACTCCACACAAGGACTGAGGCCCCGGCATGGACGGGAGAGGAATCCCGAGAGGGCCCCTAGCAACTCGCATGGGGAATGGCCTTTCCTGAGGCCACCAGAGCGGGTCCCTGAGGTCCCCGTCGTAACTCGAGAAGACCTGCCGCAACTCGAGAAAATCCAGGAGGTTCTCCCCTCCAGGCGAGATGAGGCCCATTTCCGCTGAGGCGTCTTGAGGCTGATCAAACCTCACCTCTGGAACTTTGAAAGGCTCCTTCACACCCTTGGTGCAAATCAAGAAGTTCCCCGACATACCCGTCTCCACTCGAGAGGAATCACGAGGGTCCCCCCCACATCCAGAGGAGCCCCGTTTCCGCCTCGTAGCTCGAGATGAGGGATCCTTTCCCTGCTTCGTCGGGAAAGAGTTCCCGGCGTTCCCGTCGCATCTCAAGAGGAGGCCCTCTCAACAGGAACGGCGAGAGGAACTCCAGGGTCGTGCCACCATTCCAAGAGTCCCCCAGATGTCTCAGTCCATTCCAGAGGAACCTCTTTTCCGTTCACCGGCTCGTCTTTCACGCCGAGGATCGACTCACACCAAGGTGGCACGTGGCACAGCCCTGTGGGAAAGCCTCGTGGGAAAGCCTCGAGGGACAGCCTCGAGGGAAAGCCACAGATCCCTTGATCCACGTGACAGGAAGCGTGACACTACTGCTGCAGCTCGGGAGGAAAGCGCACGTGCATGCCCCCACTCGAGCCGAGGCCTGACTCCCCTGGGGAGACTCAGAAGCACCCCAAGATCCATGGCAACACTGGAGAGGAATCCTCAGGTTCCGGCCCCGACTTCACACAAGGACTGAGGCCCCGGCATGGATGGGAGAGGAATCCCGAGAGGTCACCTAGCAACTCGCATGGGGACTGGCCTTTCCTGAGGCCACCAGAGCGGGTCCCTGAGGTCCCCGTCGTAACTCGAGAAGACCTTCCGCAACTCGAGAAAATCCGGGAGGTTCTCCCCTCCAGTCGAGATGAGGCCCATTTCCGCTGAGGCGTCTCGAGGCTGATCACACCTCCCCTCTGGAACTTCGAAAGGGTCCTTCACACCCTTGGTGCAAATCAAGAAGTTCCCCGACATACCCGTCTCCACTCGAGAGGAATCACGTGGGTCCCGCCCACATCCAGAGGAGCCCCGTTTCCGCCTCGTAGCTCGAGATGAGGGATCCTTTCCCTGCTTCGTCGGGAAAGAGTTCCCGGCGTTCCCGTCGCATCTCAAGAGGAGGGCCTCTCAACAGGAACGGCGAGAGGAACTCCAGGGTCGTGCCACCATTCCAAGAGTCCCCCAGATGTCTCAGTCCATTCCAGAGGAACCTCTTTTCCCTTCACCGGCTCGTCTTTCACGCCGAGGATCGACTCACACCAAGGTGGCACGTGGCACAGCCCTGTGGGAGAGCCTCGTGGGAAAGCCTCGAGGGACAGCCTCGAGGGACAGCCTCGAGGGAAAGCCACAGATCCCTTGATCCACGTGACAGGAAGCGTGACACTACTGCTGCAGCTCGGGAGGAATGCGCACGTACATGCCCCCACTCGAGACGAGGCCTGACTCCCCTGGGGAGACTCAGAAGCACCCCAAGATCCATGGCAACACTGGAGAGGAATCCTCAGGTTCCGGCCCCGACTCCACACAAGGACTGAGGCCCCGGCATGGACGGGAGAGGAATCACGAGAGGTCCCCTAGCAACTCGCATGGGGACTGGCCTTTCCTGAGGCCACCAGAGCGGGTCCCTGAGGTCCCCATCGTAACTCGAGAAGACCTGCCGCAACTCGAGAAAATCCAGGAGGTTCTCCCCTCCAGGCGAGATGAGGCCCATTTCCGCTGAGGCGTCTCGAGGTTGATCACACCTCACCTCTGAAACTTCGAAAGGGTCCTTCACACCCTTGGTGCAAATCAAGAAGTTCCCCGACATACCCGTCTCCACTCGAGAGGAATCACGAGGGTCCCGCCCACATCCAGAGGAGCCCCGTTTCCGCCTCGTAGCTCGAGATGAGGGATCCTTTCCCTGCTTCGTGGGGAAAGAGTTCCCGGCGTTCCCGTCGCATCTCAAGAGGAGGACCTCTCAACAGGAACGGCGAGAGGAAGTCCAGGGTCGTGCCACCATTCCAAGAGTCCCCCAGATGTCTCAGTCCATTCCAGAGGAACCTCTTTTCCCTTCACCGGCTCGTCTTTCACGCCGAGGATCGACTCACACCAAGGTGGCACGTGGCACAGCCCTGTGGGAAAGCCTCGTGGGAAAGCCTCGAGGGACAGCCTCGAGGGAAAGCCACAGATCCCTTGATCCACGTGACAGGAAGCGTGACACTACTGCTGCAGCTCGGGAGGAAAGCGCACGTGCATGCCCCCACTCGAGACGAGGCCTGACTCCCCTGGGGAGACTCAGAAGCACCCCAAGATCCATGGCAACACTGGAGAGGAATCCTCAGGTTCCGGCCCCGACTCCACACAAGGACTGAGGCCCCGGCATGGACGGGAGAGGAATCCAGAGAGGTCCCCGAGCAACTCGCATGGGGACTGGCCTTTCCTGAGGCCACCAGAGCGGGTCCCTGAGGTCCCCGTCGAAACTCGAGAAGACCTGCCGCAACTCGAGAAAATCCGGGAGGATCTCCCCTCCAGGCGAGATGAGGCCCATTTCCGCTGAGGCGTCTCGAGGCTGATCACACCTCACCTCTGGAACTTCGAAAGGGTCCTTCACACCCTTGGTGCAAATCAAGAAGTTCCCCGACATACCCGTCTCCACTCGAGAGGAATCACGAGGGTCCCGCCCACATCCAGAGGAGCCCCGTTTCCGCCTCGTAGCTCGAGATGAGGGATCCTTTCCCTGCTTCGTCGGGAAAGAGTTCCCGGCGTCCCCGTCGCATCTCAAGAGGAGGCCCTCTCAACAGGAACGGCGAGAGGAACTCCAGGGTCGTGCCACCATTCCAAGAGTCCCGCAGATGTCTCAGTCCATTCCAGAGGAACCTCTTTTCCCTTCACCGGCTCGACTTTCACGCCGAGGATCGACTCACACCAAGGTGGCACGTGGCACAGCCCTGTGGGAAAGCCTCGTGGGATAGCCTCGAGGCACAGCCTCGACGGAAAGCCACAGATCCCTTGATCCACGTGACAGGAAGCGTGACACTACTGCTGCAGCTCGGGAGGAAAGCGCACGTGCATGCCCCGACTCGAGACGAGGCCTGACTCCCCTGGGGAGACTCAGAAGCACCCCAAGATCCATGGCAACACTGGAGAGGAATCCTCAGGTTCCGGCCCCGACTCCACACAAGGACTGAGGCCCCGGCATGGACGGGAGAGGAATCCCGAGAGGGCCCCTAGCAACTCGCATGGGGAATGGCCTTTCCTGAGGCCACCAGAGCGGGTCCCTGAGGTCCCCGTCGTAACTCGAGAAGACCTGCCGCAACTGGAGAAAATCCAGGAGGTTCTCCCCTCCAGGCGAGATGAGGCCCATTTCCGCTGAGGCGTCTCGAGGCTGATCAAACCTCACCTCTGGAACTTTGAAAGGCTCCTTCACACCCTTGGTGCAAATCAAGAAGTTCCCCGACATACCCGTCTCCATTCGAGAGGAATCACGAGGGCCCCCCCACATCCAGAGGAGCCCCGTTTCCGCCTCGTAGCTCGAGATGAGGGATCCTTTCCCTGCTTCGTCGGGAAAGAGTTCCCGGCGTTCCCGTCGCATCTCAAGAGGAGGCCCTCTCAACAGGAACGGCGAGAGGAACTCCAGGGTCGTGCCACCATTCCAAGAGTCCCCCAGATGTCTCAGTCCATTCCAGAGGAACCTCTTTTCCGTTCACCGGCTCGTCTTTCACGCCGAGGATCGACTCACACCAAGGTGGCACGTGGCACAGCCCTGTGGGAAAGCCTCGTGGGAAAGCCTCGAGGGACAGCCTCGAGGGAAAGCCACAGATCCCTTGATCCACGTGACAGGAAGCGTGACACTACTGCTGCAGCTCGGGAGGAAAGCGCACGTGCATGCCCCCACTCGAGACGAGGCCTGACTCCCCTGGGGAGACTCAGAAGCACCCCAAGATCCATGGCAACACTGGAGAGGAATCCTCAGGTTCCGGCCCCGACTTCACACAAGGACTGAGGCCCCGGCATGGATGGGAGAGGAATCCCGAGAGGTCACCTAGCAACTCGCATGGGGACTGGCCTTTCCTGAGGCCACCAGAGCGGGTCCCTCAGTTCCCCGTCGTAACTCGAGAAGACCTTCCGCAACTCGAGAAAATCCGGGAGGTTCTCCCCTCCAGTCGAGATGAGGCCCATTTCCGCTGAGGCGTCTCGAGGCTGATCACACCTCCCCTCTGGAACTTCGAAAGGGTCCTTCACACCCTTGGTGCAAATCAAGAAGTTCCCCGACATACCCGTCTCCACTCGAGAGGAATCACGTGGGTCCCGCCCACATCCAGAGGAGCCCCGTTTCCGCCTCGTAGCTCGAGATGAGGGATCCTTTCCCTGCTTCGTCGGGAAAGAGTTCCCGGCGTTCCCGTCGCATCTCAAGAGGAGGGCCTCTCAACAGGAACGGCGAGAGGAACTCCAGGGTCGTGCCACCATTCCAAGAGTCCCCCAGATGTCTCAGTCCATTCCAGAGGAACCTCTTTTCCCTTCACCGGCTCGTCTTTCACGCCGAGGATCGACTCACACCAAGGTGGCACGTGGCACAGCCCTGTGGGAGAGCCTCGTGGGAAAGCCTCGAGGGACAGCCTCGAGGGACAGCCTCGAGGGAAAGCCACAGATCCCTTGATCCACGTGACAGGAAGCGTGACACTACTGCTGCAGCTCGGGAGGAATGCGCACGTACATGCCCCCACTCGAGACGAGGCCTGACTCCCCTGGGGAGACTCAGAAGCACCCCAAGATCCATGGCAACACTGGAGAGGAATCCTCAGGTTCCGGCCCCGACTCCACACAAGGACTGAGGCCCCGGCATGGACGGGAGAGGAATCACGAGAGGTCCCCTAGCAACTCGCATGGGGACTGGCCTTTCCTGAGGCCACCAGAGCGGGTCCCTGAGGTCCCCGTCGTAACTCGAGAAGACCTGCCGCAACTCGAGAAAATCCAGGAGGTTCTCCCCTCCAGGCGAGATGAGGCCCATTTCCGCTGAGGCGTCTCGAGGCTGATCACACCTCACCTCTGAAACTTCGAAAGGGTCCTTCACACCCTTGGTGCAAATCAAGAAGTTCCCCGACATACCCGTCTCCACTCGAGAGGAATCACGAGGGTCCCGCCCACATCCAGAGGAGCCCCGTTTCCGCCTCGTAGCTCGAGATGAGGGATCCTTTCCCTGCTTCGTGGGGAAAGAGTTCCCGGCGTTCCCGTCGCATCTCAAGAGGAGGCCCTCTCAACAGGAACGGCGAGAGGAAGTCCAGGGTCGTGCCACCATTCCAAGAGTCCCCCAGATGTCTCAGTCCATTCCAGAGGAACCTCTTTTCCCTTCACCGGCTCGTCTTTCACGCCGAGGATCGACTCACACCAAGGTGGCACGTGGCATAGCCCTGTGGGAAAGCCTCGTGGGAAAGCCTCGAGGGACAGCCTCGAGGGAAAGCCACAGATCCCTTGATCCACGTGACAGGAAGCGTGACACTACTGCTGCAGCTCGGGAGGAAAGCGCACGTGCATGCCCCCACTCGAGACGAGGCCTGACTCCCCTGGGGAGACTCAGAAGCACCCCAAGATCCATGGCAACACTGGAGAGGAATCCTCAGGTTCCGGCCCCGACTCCACACAAGGACTGAGGCCCCGGCATGGACGGGAGAGGAATCCAGAGAGGTCCCCGAGCAACTCGCATGGGGACTGGCCTTTCCTGAGGCCACCAGAGCGGGTCCCTGAGGTCCCCGTCGAAACTCGAGAAGACCTGCCGCAACTCGAGAAAATCCGGGAGGATCTCCCCTCCAGGCGAGATGAGGCCCATTTCCGCTGAGGCGTCTCGAGGCTGATCACACCTCACCTCTGGAACTTCGAAAGGGTCCTTCACACCCTTGGTGCAAATCAAGAAGTTCCCCGACCTAGCCGTCTCCACTCGAGAGGAATCACGAGGGTCCCGCCCACATCCAGAGGAGCCCCGTTTCCGCCTCGTAGCTCGAGATGAGGGATCCTTTCCCTGCTTCGTCGGGAAAGAGTTCCCGGCGTTCCCGTCGCATCTCAAGAGGAGGCCCTCTCAACAGGAACGGCGAGAGGAACTCCAGGGTCGTGCCACCATTCCAAGAGTCCCCCAGATGTCTCAGTCCATTCCAGAGGAACCTCTTTTCCCTTCACCGGCTCGTCTTTCACGCCGAGGATCGACTCACACCAAGGTGGCACGTGGCACAGCCCTGTGGGAAAGCCTCGTGTAAAAGCCTCGAGGGACAGCCTCGAGGGAAAGCCACAGATCCCTTGATCCACGTGACAGGAAGCGTGACACTACTGCTGCAGCTCGGGAGGAAAGCGCACGTGCATGCCCCCACTCGAGACGAGGCCTGACTCCCCTGGGGAGACTCAGAAGCACCCCAAGATCCATGGCAACACTGGAGAGGAATCCTCAGGTTCCGGCCCCGACTCCACACAAGGACTGAGGCCCCGGCATGGACGGGAGAGGAATCCCGAGAGGGCCCCTAGCAACTCGCATGGGGAATGGCCTTTCCTGAGGCCACCAGAGCGGGTCCCTGAGGTCCCCGTCGTAACTCGAAAAGACCTGCCGCAACTGGAGAAAATCCAGGAGGTTCTCCCCTCCAGGCGAGATGAGGCCCATTTCCGCTGAGGAGTCTCGAGGCTGATCACACCTCACCTCTGGAACTTTGAAAGGCTCCTTCACACCCTTGGTGCAAATCAAGAAGTTCCCCGACATACCCGTCTCCATTCGAGAGGAATCACGAGGGTCCCCCCCACATCCAGAGGAGCCCCGTTTCCGCCTCGTAGCTCGAGATGAGGGATCCTTTCCCTGCTTCGTCGGGAAAGAGTTCCCGGCGATCCCGTCGCATCTCAAGAGGAGGCCCTCTCAACAGGAACGGCGAGAGGAACTCCAGGGTCGTGCCACCATTCCAAGAGTCCCCCAGATGTCTCAGTCCATTCCAGAGGAACCTCTTTTCCGTTCACCGGCTCGTCTTTCACGCCGAGGATCGACTCACACCAAGGTGGCACGTGGCACAGCCCTGTGGGAAAGCCTCGTGGGAAAGCCTCGAGGGACAGCCTCGAGGGAAAGCCACAGATCCCTTGATCCACGTGACAGGAAGCGTGACACTACTGCTGCAGCTCAGGAGGAAAGCGCACGTGCATGCCCCCACTCGAGACGAGGCCTGACTCCCCTGGGGAGACTCAGAAGCACCCCAAGATCCATGGCAACACTGGAGAGGAATCCTCAGGTTCCGGCCCCGACTTCACACAAGGACTGAGGCCCCGGCATGGATGGGAGAGGAATCCCGAGAGGTCACCTAGCAACTCGCATGGGGACTGGCCTTTCCTGAGGCCACCAGAGCGGGTCCCTCAGTTCCCCGTCGTAACTCGAGAAGACCTTCCGCAACTCGAGAAAATCCGGGAGGTTCTCCCCTCCAGTCGAGATGAGGCCCATTTCCGCTGAGGCGTCTCGAGGCTGATCACACCTCCCCTCTGGAACTTCGAAAGGGTCCTTCACACCCTTGGTGCAAATCAAGAAGTTCCCCGACATACCCGTCTCCACTCGAGAGGAATCACGTGGGTCCCGCCCACATCCAGAGGAGCCCCGTTTCCGCCTCGTAGCTCGAGATGAGGGATCCTTTCCCTGCTTCGTCGGGAAAGAGTTCCCGGCGTTCCCGTCGCATCTCAAGAGGAGGGCCTCTCAACAGGAACGGCGAGAGGAACTCCAGGGTCGTGCCACCATTCCAAGAGTCCCCCAGATGTCTCAGTCCATTCCAGAGGAACCTCTTTTCCCTTCACCGGCTCGTCTTTCACGCCGAGGATCGACTCACACCAAGGTGGCACGTGGCACAGCCCTGTGGGAGAGCCTCGTGGGAAAGCCTCGAGGGACAGCCTCGAGGGACAGCCTCGAGGGAAAGCCACAGATCCCTTGATCCACGTGACAGGAAGCGTGACACTACTGCTGCAGCTCGGGAGGAATGCGCACGTACATGCCCCCACTCGAGACGAGGCCTGACTCCCCTGGGGAGACTCAGAAGCACCCCAAGATCCATGGCAACACTGGAGAGGAATCCTCAGGTTCCGGCCCCGACTCCACACAAGGACTGAGGCCCCGGCATGGACGGGAGAGGAATCACGAGAGGTCCCCTAGCAACTCGCATGGGGACTGGCCTTTCCTGAGGCCACCAGAGCGGGTCCCTGAGGTCCCCGTCGTAACTCGAGAAGACCTGCCGCAACTCGAGAAAATCCAGGAGGTTCTCCCCTCCAGGCGAGATGAGGCCCATTTCCGCTGAGGCGTCTCGAGGCTGATCACACCTCACCTCTGAAACTTCGAAAGGGTCCTTCACACCCTTGGTGCAAATCAAGAAGTTCCCCGACATACCCGTCTCCACTCGAGAGGAATCACGAGGGTCCCGCCCACATCCAGAGGAGCCCCGTTTCCGCCTCGTAGCTCGAGATGAGGGATCCTTTCCCTGCTTCGTCGGGAAAGAGTTCCCGGCGTTCCCTTCGCATCTCAAGAGGAGGGCCTCTCAACAGGAACGGCGAGAGGAACTCCAGGGTCGTGCCACCATTCCAAGAGTCCCCCAGATGTCTCAGTCCATTCCAGAGGAACCTCTTTTCCCTTCACCGGCTCGTCTTTCACGCCGAGGATCGACTCACACCAAGGTGGCACGTGGCACAGCCCTGTGGGAAAGCCTCGTGGGAAAGCCTCGAGGGACAGCCTCGAGGGACAGCCTCGAGGGAAAGCCACAGATCCCTTGATCCACGTGACAGGAAGCGTGACACTACTGCTGCAGCTCGGGAGGAATGCGCACGTACATGCCCCCACTCGAGACGAGGCCTGACTCCCCTGGGGAGACTCAGAAGCACCCCAAGATCCATGGCAACACTGGAGAGGAATCCTCAGGTTCCGGCCCCGACTCCACACAAGGACTGAGGCCCCGGCATGGACGGGAGAGGAATCACGAGAGGTCCCCTAGCAACTCGCATGGGGACTGGCCTTTCCTGAGGCCACCAGAGCGGGTCCCTGAGGTCCCCGTCGTAACTCGAGAAGACCTGCCGCAACTCGAGAAAATCCAGGAGGTTCTCCCCTCCAGGCGAGATGAGGCCCATTTCCGCTGAGGCGTCTCGAGGCTGATCACACCTCACCTCTGAAACTTCGAAAGGGTCCTTCACACCCTTGGTGCAAATCAAGAAGTTCCCCGACATACCCGTCTCCACTCGAGAGGAATCACGAGGGTCCCGCCCACATCCAGAGGAGCCCCGTTTCCGCCTCGTAGCTCGAGATGAGGGATCCTTTCCCTGCTTCGTGGGGAAAGAGTTCCCGGCGTTCCCGTCGCATCTCAAGAGGAGGACCTCTCAACAGGAACGGCGAGAGGAAGTCCAGGGTCGTGCCACCATTCCAAGAGTCCCCCAGATGTCTCAGTCCATTCCAGAGGAACCTCTTTTCCCTTCACCGGCTCGTCTTTCACGCCGAGGATCGACTCACACCAAGGTGGCACGTGGCACAGCCCTGTGGGAAAGCCTCGTGGGAAAGCCTCGAGGGACAGCCTCGAGGGAAAGCCACAGATCCCTTGATCCACGTGACAGGAAGCGTGACACTACTGCTGCAGCTCGGGAGGAAAGCGCACGTGCATGCCCCCACTCGAGACGAGGCCTGACTCCCCTGGGGAGACTCAGAAGCACCCCAAGATCCATGGCAACACTGGAGAGGAATCCTCAGGTTCCGGCCCCGACTCCACACAAGGACTGAGGCCCCGGCATGGACGGGAGAGGAATCCAGAGAGGTCCCCGAGCAACTCGCATGGGGACTGGCCTTTCCTGAGGCCACCAGAGCGGGTCCCTGAGGTCCCCGTCGAAACTCGAGAAGACCTGCCGCAACTCGAGAAAATCCGGGAGGATCTCCCCTCCAGGCGAGATGAGGCCCATTTCCGCTGAGGCGTCTCGAGGCTGATCACACCTCACCTCTGGAACTTCGAAAGGGTCCTTCACACCCTTGGTGCAAATCAAGAAGTTCCCCGACATACCCGTCTCCACTCGAGAGGAATCACGAGGGTCCCGCCCACATCCAGAGGAGCCCCGTTTCCGCCTCGTAGCTCGAGATGAGGGATCCTTTCCCTGCTTCGTCGGGAAAGAGTTCCCGGCGTCCCCGTCGCATCTCAAGAGGAGGCCCTCTCAACAGGAACGGCGAGAGGAACTCCAGGGTCGTGCCACCATTCCAAGAGTCCCGCAGATGTCTCAGTCCATTCCAGAGGAACCTCTTTTCCCTTCACCGGCTCGACTTTCACGCCGAGGATCGACTCACACCAAGGTGGCACGTGGCACAGCCCTGTGGGAAAGCCTCGTGGGATAGCCTCGAGGCACAGCCTCGACGGAAAGCCACAGATCCCTTGATCCACGTGACAGGAAGCGTGACACTACTGCTGCAGCTCGGGAGGAAAGCGCACGTGCATGCCCCGACTCGAGACGAGGCCTGACTCCCCTGGGGAGACTCAGAAGCACCCCAAGATCCATGGCAACACTGGAGAGGAATCCTCAGGTTCCGGCCCCGACTCCACACAAGGACTGAGGCCCCGGCATGGACGGGAGAGGAATCCCGAGAGGGCCCCTAGCAACTCGCATGGGGAATGGCCTTTCCTGAGGCCACCAGAGCGGGTCCCTGAGGTCCCCGTCGTAACTCGAGAAGACCTGCCGCAACTGGAGAAAATCCAGGAGGTTCTCCCCTCCAGGCGAGATGAGGCCCATTTCCGCTGAGGCGTCTCGAGGCTGATCAAACCTCACCTCTGGAACTTTGAAAGGCTCCTTCACACCCTTGGTGCAAATCAAGAAGTTCCCCGACATACCCGTCTCCATTCGAGAGGAATCACGAGGGTCCCCCCCACATCCAGAGGAGCCCCGTTTCCGCCTCGTAGCTCGAGATGAGGGATCCTTTCCCTGCTTCGTCGGGAAAGAGTTCCCGGCGTTCCCGTCGCATCTCAAGAGGGGGCCCTCTCAACAGGAACGGCGAGAGGAACTCCAGGGTCGTGCCACCATTCCAAGAGTCCCCCAGATGTCTCAGTCCATTCCAGAGGAACCTCTTTTCCGTTCACCGGCTCGTCTTTCACGCCGAGGATCGACTCACACCAAGGTGGCACGTGGCACAGCCCTGTGGGAAAGCCTCGTGGGAAAGCCTCGAGGGACAGCCTCGAGGGAAAGCCACAGATCCCTTGATCCACGTGACAGGAAGCGTGACACTACTGCTGCAGCTCGGGAGGAAAGCGCACGTGCATGCCCCCACTCGAGACGAGGCCTGACTCCCCTGGGGAGACTCAGAAGCACCCCAAGATCCATGGCAACACTGGAGAGGAATCCTCAGGTTCCGGCCCCGACTTCACACAAGGACTGAGGCCCCGGCATGGATGGGAGAGGAATCCCGAGAGGTCACCTAGCAACTCGCATGGGGACTGGCCTTTCCTGAGGCCACCAGAGCGGGTCCCTCAGTTCCCCGTCGTAACTCGAGAAGACCTTCCGCAACTCGAGAAAATCCGGGAGGTTCTCCCCTCCAGTCGAGATGAGGCCCATTTCCGCTGAGGCGTCTCGAGGCTGATCACACCTCCCCTCTGGAACTTCGAAAGGGTCCTTCACACCCTTGGTGCAAATCAAGAAGTTCCCCGACATACCCGTCTCCACTCGAGAGGAATCACGTGGGTCCCGCCCACATCCAGAGGAGCCCCGTTTCCGCCTCGTAGCTCGAGATGAGGGATCCTTTCCCTGCTTCGTCGGGAAAGAGTTCCCGGCGTTCCCGTCGCATCTCAAGAGGAGGGCCTCTCAACAGGAACGGCGAGAGGAACTCCAGGGTCGTGCCACCATTCCAAGAGTCCCCCAGATGTCTCAGTCCATTCCAGAGGAACCTCTTTTCCCTTCACCGGCTCGTCTTTCACGCCTAGGATCGACTCACACCAAGGTGGCACGTGGCACAGCCCTGTGGGAGAGCCTCGTGGGAAAGCCTCGAGGGACAGCCTCGAGGGACAGCCTCGAGGGAAAGCCACAGATCCCTTGATCCACGTGACAGGAAGCGTGACACTACTGCTGCAGCTCGGGAGGAATGCGCACGTACATGCCCCCACTCGAGACGAGGCCTGACTCCCCTGGGGAGACTCAGAAGCACCCCAAGATCCATGGCAACACTGGAGAGGAATCCTCAGGTTCCGGCCCCGACTCCACACAAGGACTGAGGCCCCGGCATGGACGGGAGAGGAATCACGAGAGGTCCCCTAGCAACTCGCATGGGGACTGGCCTTTCCTGAGGCCACCAGAGCGGGTCCCTGAGGTCCCCGTCGTAAATCGAGAAGACCTGCCGCAACTCGAGAAAATCCAGGAGGTTCTCCCCTCCAGGCGAGATGAGGCCCATTTCCGCTGAGGCGTCTCGAGGCTGATCACACCTCACCTCTGAAACTTCGAAAGGGTCCTTCACACCCTTGGTGCAAATCAAGAAGTTCCCCGACATACCCGTCTCCACTCGAGAGGAATCACGAGGGTCCCGCCCACATCCAGAGGAGCCCCGTTTCCGCCTCGTAGCTCGAGATGAGGGATCCTTTCCCTGCTTCGTGGGGAAAGAGTTCCCGGCGTTCCCGTCGCATCTCAAGAGGAGGACCTCTCAACAGGAACGGCGAGAGGAACTCCAGGGTCGTGCCACCATTCCAAGAGTCCCCCAGATGTCTCAGTCCATTCCAGAGGAACCTCTTTTCCGTTCACCGGCTCGTCTTTCACGCCGAGGATCGACTCACACCAAGGTGGCACGTGGCACAGCCCTGTGGGAAAGCCTCGTGGGAAAGCCTCGAGGGACAGCCTCGAGGGAAAGCCACAGATCCCTTGATCCACGTGACAGGAAGCGTGACACTACTGCTGCAGCTCGGGAGGAAAGCGCACGTGCATGCCCCCACTCGAGACGAGGCCTGACTCCCCTGGGGAGACTCAGAAGCACCCCAAGATCCATGGCAACACTGGAGAGGAATCCTCAGGTTCCGGCCCCGACTTCACACAAGGACTGAGGCCCCGGCATGGATGGGAGAGGAATCCAGAGAGGTCCCCGAGCAACTCGCATGGGGACTGGCCTTTCCTGAGGCCACCAGAGCGGGTCCCTGAGGTCCCCGTCGAAACTCGAGAAGACCTGCCGCAACTCGAGAAAATCCGGGAGGATCTCCCCTCCAGGCGAGATGAGGCCCATTTCCGCTGAGGCGTCTCGAGGCTGATCACACCTCACCTCTGGAACTTCGAAAGGGTCCTTCACACCCTTGGTGCAAATCAAGAAGTTCCCCGACATACCCGTCTCCACTCGAGAGGAATCACGAGGGTCCCGCCCACATCCAGAGGAGCCCCGTTTCCGCCTCGTAGCTCGAGATGAGGGATCCTTTCCCTGCTTCTTCGGGAAAGAGTTCCCGGCGTTCCCTTCGCATCTCAAGAGGAGGGCCTCTCAACAGGAACGGCGAGAGGAACTCCAGGGTCGTGCCACCATTCCAAGAGTCCCCCAGATGTCTCAGTCCATTCCAGAGGAACCTCTTTTCCCTTCACCGGCTCGTCTTTCACGCCGAGGATCGACTCACACCAAGGTGGCACGTGGCACAGCCATGTGGGAAAGCCTCGTGGAAAAGCCTCGAGGGACAGCCTCGAGGGAAAGCCACAGATCCCTTGATCCACGTGACAGGAAGCGTGACACTACTGCTGCAGCTCGGGAGGAAAGCGCACGTGCATGCCCCCACTCGAGACGAGGCCTGACTCCCCTGGGGAGACTCAGAAGCACCCCAAGATCCATGGCAACACTGGAGAGGAATCCTCAGGTTCCGGCCCCGACTCCACACAAGGACTGAGGCCCCGGCATGGACGGGAGAGGAATCCCGAGAGGTCCCCTAGCAACTCGCATGGGGACTGGCCTTTCCTGAGGCCACCAGAGCGCGTCCCTGAGGCCCCCATCGTAACTCGTGAAGACCTGCCGCAACTCGAGAAAATCCAGGAGGTTCTCCCCTCCAGGCGAGATGAGGCCCATTTCCGCTGAGGCGTCTCGAGGCTGATCAAACCTCACCTCTGGAACTTCGAAAGGCTCCTTCACACCCTTGGTGCAAATCAAGAAGTTCCCCGACCTAGCCGTCTCCACTCGAGAGGAATCACGAGAGTCTCGCCCACATCCAGAGGAGCCCCGTTTCCGCCTCGTAGCTCGAGATGAGGGATCCTTTCCCTGCTTCGTCGGGAATGAGTTCCCGGCGTTCCCGTCGCATCTCAAGAGGAGGCCCTCTCAACAGGAACGGCGAGAGGAACTCCAGGGTAGTGCCACCATTCCAAGAGTCCCCCAGATATCTCAGTCCATTCCAGAGGAACCTCTTTTCCCTTCACCGGCTCATCTTTCACGCCGAGGATCGACTCACACCAAGGTGGCACGTGGCACAGCCCTGTGGGAAAGCCCCGTGGGAAAGCCTCGAGGGACAGCCTCGAGGGAAAGCCACAGATCCCTTGATCCACGTGACAGGAAGCGTGACACTACTGCTGCAGCCCGGGAGGAAAGCGCACGTGCATGCCCCCACTCGAGACGAGGCCTGATTCCCCTGGGGAGACTCAGAAGCACCCCAAGATCCATGGCAACACTGGAGAGGAATAATCAGGTTCCGGCCCCGACTCCACACAAGGACTGAGGCCCCGGCATGGACGGGAGAGGAATCCCGAGAGGTCCCCTAGCAACTCGCATGGGTTCTGGCCTTTCCTGAGGCCACCAGAGCGGGTCCCTGAGGTCCCCGTCATAACTCGAGAAGACCTGCCGCAACTCGAGAAAATCCAGGAGGTTCTCCCCTCCAGGCGAGATGAGGCCCATTTCCGCTGAGGCGTCTCGAGGCTGATCACACCTCACCTCTGGAACTTCGAAAGGCTCCTTCACACCCTTGGTGCAAATCAAGAAGTTCCCCGACATACCCGTCTCCACTCGAGAGGAATCACGAGGGTCCCGCCCACATCCAGAGGAGCCCCGTTTCCGCCTCGTAGCTCGACATGAGGGATCCTTTCCCTGCTTCGTCGGGAAAGAGTTCCCGGCCTTCCCGTCGCATCTCAAGAGGAGGCCCTCTCAACAGGAACGGAGAGGAACTCCAGGGTCGTGCCACCATTCCAAGAGTCCCCCAGATGTCTCAGTCCATTCCCGACGAACCTCTTTTCCCTTCACCGGCTCGTCTTTCACGCCGAGGATCGACTCACACCAAGGTGGCACGTGGCACAGCCCTGTGGGAAAGCCTCGTGAGAAAGCCTCGAGGGACAGCCTCAAGGGAAAGCCACAGATCCCATGATCCACATGACAGGAAGCGTGACACTACTGCTGCAGCTCGGGAGGAAAGTGCACGTGCATGCCCCCACTCGAGACGAGGCCTGACTCCCCTGGGGAGACTCAGAAGCACCCCAAGATCCATGGCAACACTGGAGAGGAATCCTCAGGTTCCGGCCCCGACTCCACACAAGGACTGAGGCCCCGGCATGGACGGGAGAGGAATCCCGAGAGGTCCCCTAGCAACTCGCATGGGGACTGGCCTTTCCTGTAGCCTCCAGAGCGGGTCCCTGAGGCCCCCGTCGTAACTCGTGAAGACCTGCCGCAACTCGAGAAAATCCAGGAGGTTCTCCCCTCCAGGCGAGATGAGGCCCATTTCCGCTGAGGCGTCTCGAGGCTGATCACACCTCACCTCTGGAACTTCGAAAGGGTCCTTCACACCCTTGGTGCAAATCAAGAAGTTCCCCGACCTAGCCGTCTCCACTCGAGAGGAATCACGAGAGTCCCGACCACATCCAGAGGAGCCCCGTTTCCGCCTCGTAGCTCGAGATGAGGGATCCTTTCCCTGCTTCGTCAGGAAAGAGTTCCCGGCGTTCCCGTCGCATCTCAAGAGGAGGCCCTCTCAACAGGAACGGCGAGAGGAACTCCAGGGTCGTGCCACCATTCCAAGAGTCCCCCAGATGTCTCAGTCCATTCCAGAGGAACCTCTTTTCCCTTCACCGGCTCATCTTTCACGCCGAGGATCGACTCACACCAAGGTGGCACGTGGCACAGCCCTGTGGGAAAGCCCCGTGGGAAAGCCTCGAGGGACAGCCTCGAGGGAAAGCCACAGATCCCTTGATCCACGTGACAGGAAGCGTGACACTACTGCTGCAGCCCGGGAGGAAAGCGCACGTGCATGCCCCCACTCGAGACGAGGCCTGATTCCCCTGGGGAGACTCAGAAGCACCCCAAGATCCATGGCAACACTGGAGAGGAATAATCAGGTTCCGGCCCCGACTCCACACAAGGACTGAGGCCCCGGCATGGACGGGAGAGGAATCCAGAGAGGTCCCCGAGCAACTCGCATGGGGACTGGCCTTTCCTGAGGCCACCAGAGCGGGTCCCTGAGGTCCCCGTCGAAACTCGAGAAGACCTGCCGCAACTCGAGAAAATCCGGGAGGATCTCCCCTCCAGGCGAGATGAGGCCCATTTCCGCTGAGGCGTCTCGAGGCTGATCACACCTCACCTCTGGAACTTCGAAAGGGTCCTTCACACCCTTGGTGCAAATCAAGAAGTTCCCCGACATACCCGTCTCCACTCGAGAGGAATCACGAGGGTCCCGCCCACATCCAGAGGAGCCCCGTTTCCGCCTCGTAGCTCGACATGAGGGATCCTTTCCCTGCTTCGTCGGGAAAGAGTTCCCGGCCTTCCCGTCGCATCTCAAGAGGAGGCCCTCTCAACAGGAACGGCGAGAGGAACTCCAGGGTCGTGCCACCATTCCAAGAGTCCCCCAGATGTCTCAGTCCATTCCAGAGGAACCTCTTTTCCCTTCACCGGCTCGTCTTTCACGCCGAGGATCGACTCACACCAAGGTGGCACGTGGCACAGCCATGTGGGAAAGCCTCGTGGAAAAGCCTCGAGGGACAGCCTCGAGGGAAAGCCACAGATCCCTTGATCCACGTGACAGGAAGCGTGACACTACTGCTGCAGCTCGGGAGGAAAGCGCACGTGCATGCCCCCACTCGAGACGAGGCCTGACTCCCCTGGGGAGACTCAGAAGCACCCCAAGATCCATGGCAACACTGGAGAGGAATCCTCAGGTTCCGGCCCCGACTCCACACAAGGACTGAGGCCCCGGCATGGACGGGAGAGGAATCCCGAGAGGTCCCCTAGCAACTCGCATGGGGACTGGCCTTTCCTGAGGCCACCAGAGCGCGTCCCTGAGGCCCCCATCGTAACTCGTGAAGACCTGCCGCAACTGGAGAAAATCCAGGAGGTTCTCCCCTCCAGGCGAGATGAGGCCCATTTCCGCTGAGGCGTCTCGAGGCTGATCAAACCTCACCTCTGGAACTTCGAAAGGCTCCTTCACACCCTTGGTGCAAATCAAGAAGTTCCCCGACCTAGCCGTCTCCACTCGAGAGGAATCACGAGAGTCTCGCCCACATCCAGAGGAGCCCCGTTTCCGCCTCGTAGCTCGAGATGAGGGATCCTTTCCCTGCTTCGTCGGGAATGAGTTCCCGGCGTTCCCGTCGCATCTCAAGAGGAGGCCCTCTCAACAGGAACGGCGAGAGGAACTCCAGGGTAGTGCCACCATTCCAAGAGTCCCCCAGATATCTCAGTCCATTCCAGAGGAACCTCTTTTCCCTTCACCGGCTCATCTTTCACGCCGAGGATCGACTCACACCAAGGTGGCACGTGGCACAGCCCTGTGGGAAAGCCCCGTGGGAAAGCCTCGAGGGACAGCCTCGAGGGAAAGCCACAGATCCCTTGATCCACGTGACAGGAAGCGTGACACTACTGCTGCAGCCCGGGAGGAAAGCGCACGTGCATGCCCCCACTCGAGACGAGGCCTGATTCCCCTGGGGAGACTCAGAAGCACCCCAAGATCCATGGCAACACTGGAGAGGAATAATCAGGTTCCGGCCCCGACTCCACACAAGGACTGAGGCCCCGGCATGGACGGGAGAGGAATCCCGAGAGGTCCCCTAGCAACTCGCATGGGTTCTGGCCTTTCCTGAGGCCACCAGAGCGGGTCCCTGAGGTCCCCGTCATAACTCGAGAAGACCTGCCGCAACTCGAGAAAATCCAGGAGGTTCTCCCCTCCAGGCGAGATGAGGCCCATTTCCGCTGAGGCGTCTCGAGGCTGATCACACCTCACCTCTGGAACTTCGAAAGGCTCCTTCACACCCTTGGTGCAAATCAAGAAGTTCCCCGACATACCCGTCTCCACTCGAGAGGAATCACGAGGGTCCCGCCCACATCCAGAGGAGCCCCGTTTCCGCCTCGTAGCTCGACATGAGGGATCCTTTCCCTGCTTCGTCGGGAAAGAGTTCCCGGCCTTCCCGTCGCATCTCAAGAGGAGGCCCTCTCAACAGGAACGGAGAGGAACTCCAGGGTCGTGCCACCATTCCAAGAGTCCCCCAGATGTCTCAGTCCATTCCCGACGAACCTCTTTTCCCTTCACCGGCTCGTCTTTCACGCCGAGGATCGACTCACACCAAGGTGGCACGTGGCACAGCCCTGTGGGAAAGCCTCGTGAGAAAGCCTCGAGGGACAGCCTCAAGGGAAAGCCACAGATCCCATGATCCACATGACAGGAAGCGTGACACTACTGCTGCAGCTCGGGAGGAAAGTGCACGTGCATGCCCCCACTCGAGACGAGGCCTGACTCCCCTGGGGAGACTCAGAAGCACCCCAAGATCCATGGCAACACTGGAGAGGAATCCTCAGGTTCCGGCCCCGACTCCACACAAGGACTGAGGCCCCGGCATGGACGGGAGAGGAATCCCGAGAGGTCCCCTAGCAACTCGCATGGGGACTGGCCTTTCCTGTAGCCTCCAGAGCGGGTCCCTGAGGCCCCCGTCGTAACTCGTGAAGACCTGCCGCAACTCGAGAAAATCCAGGAGGTTCTCCCCTCCAGGCGAGATGAGGCCCATTTCCGCTGAGGCGTCTCGAGGCTGATCACACCTCACCTCTGGAACTTCGAAAGGGTCCTTCACACCCTTGGTGCAAATCAAGAAGTTCCCCGACCTAGCCGTCTCCACTCGAGAGGAATCACGAGAGTCCCGACCACATCCAGAGGAGCCCCGTTTCCGCCTCGTAGCTCGAGATGAGGGATCCTTTCCCTGCTTCGTCAGGAAAGAGTTCCCGGCGTTCCCGTCGCATCTCAAGAGGAGGCCCTCTCAACAGGAACGGCGAGAGGAACTCCAGGGTCGTGCCACCATTCCAAGAGTCCCCCAGATGTCTCAGTCCATTCCAGAGGAACCTCTTTTCCCTTCACCGGCTCATCTTTCACGCCGAGGATCGACTCACACCAAGGTGGCACGTGGCACAGCCCTGTGGGAAAGCCCCGTGGGAAAGCCTCGAGGGACAGCCTCGAGGGAAAGCCACAGATCCCTTGATCCACGTGACAGGAAGCGTGACACTACTGCTGCAGCCCGGGAGGAAAGCGCACGTGCATGCCCCCACTCGAGACGAGGCCTGATTCCCCTGGGGAGACTCAGAAGCACCCCAAGATCCATGGCAACACTGGAGAGGAATAATCAGGTTCCGGCCCCGACTCCACACAAGGACTGAGGCCCCGGCATGGACGGGAGAGGAATCCCGAGAGGTCCCCTAGCAACTCGCATGGGGTCTGGCCTTTCCTGAGGCCACCAGAGCGGGTCCCTGAGGTCCCCGTCATAACTCGAGAAGACCTGCCGCAACTCGAGAAAATCCAGGAGGTTCTCCCCTCCAGGCGAGATGAGGCCCATTTCCGCTGAGGCGTCTCGAGGCTGATCACACCTCACCTCTGGAACTTCGAAAGGCTCCTTCACACCCTTGGTGCAAATCAAGAAGTTCCCCGACATACCCGTCTCCACTCGAGAGGAATCACGAGGCTCCCGCCCACATCCAGAGGAGCCCCGTTTCCGCCTCGTAGCTCGACATGAGGGATCCTTTCCCTGCTTCGTCGGGAAAGAGTTCCCGGCCTTCCCGTCGCATCTCAAGAGGAGGCCCTCTCAACAGGAACGGCGAGAGGAACTCCAGGGTCGTGCCACCATTCCAAGAGTCCCGCAGATGTCTCAGTCCATTCCAGAGGAACCTCTTTTCCCTTCACCGGCTCGACTTTCACGCCGAGGATCGACTCACACCAAGGTGGCACGTGGCACAGCCCTGTGGGAAAGCCTCGTGGGATAGCCTCGAGGCACAGCCTCGACGGAAAGCCACAGATCCCTTGATCCACGTGACAGGAAGCGTGACACTACTGCTGCAGCTCGGGAGGAAAGCGCACGTGCATGCCCCGACTCGAGACGAGGCCTGACTCCCCTGGGGAGACTCAGAAGCACCCCAAGATCCATGGCAACACTGGAGAGGAATCCTCAGGTTCCGGCCCCGACTCCACACAAGGACTGAGGCCCCCGGCATGGACGGGAGAGGAATCCCGAGAGGGCCCCTAGCAACTCGCATGGGGACTGGCCTTTCCTGAGGCCACCAGAGCGGGTCCCTGAGGTCCCCGTCGTAACTCGAGAAGACCTGCCGCAACTGGAGAAAATCCAGGAGGTTCTCCCCTCCAGGCGAGATGAGGCCCATTTCCGCTGAGGCGTCTCGAGGCTGATCAAACCTCACCTCTGGAACTTTGAAAGGCTCCTTCACACCCTTGGTGCAAATCAAGAAGTTCCCCGACATACCCGTCTCCATTCGAGAGGAATCACGAGGGTCCCCCCCACATCCAGAGGAGCCCCGTTTCCGCCTCGTAGCTCGAGATGAGGGATCCTTTCCCTGCTTCGTCGGGAAAGAGTTCCCGGCGTTCCCGTCGCATCTCAAGAGGAGGCCCTCTCAACAGGAACGGCGAGAGGAACTCCAGGGTCGTGCCACCATTCCAAGAGTCCCCCAGATGTCTCAGTCCATTCCAGAGGAACCTCTTTTCCGTTCACCGGCTCGTCTTTCACACGCCGAGGATCGACTCACACCAAGGTGGCACGTGGCACAGCCCTGTGGGAAAGCCTCGTGGAAAAGCCTCGAGGGACAGCCTCGAGGGAAAGCCACAGATCCCTTGATCCACGTGACAGGAAGCGTGACACTACTGCTGCAGCTCGGGAGGAAAGCGCACGTGCATGCCCCCACTCGAGACGAGGCCTGACTCCCCTGGGGAGACTCAGAAGCACCCCAAGATCCATGGCAACACTGGAGAGGAATCCTCAGGTTCCGGCCCCGACTCCACACAAGGACTGAGGCCCCGGCATGGACGGGAGAGGAATCCCGAGAGGTCCCCTAGCAACTCGCATGGGGACTGGCCTTTCCTGAGGCCACCAGAGCGGGTCCCTGAGGTCCCCGTCGTAACTCGAGAAGACCTGCCGCAACTCGAGAAAATCCAGGAGGTTCTCCCCTCCAGGGGAGATGAGGCCCATTTCCGCTGAGGCGTCTCGAGGCTGATCACACCTCACCTCTGGAACTTCGAAAGGCTCCTTCACACCCTTGGTGCAAATCAAGAAGTTCCCCGACATACCTGTCTCCACTCGAGAGGAATCACGAGGGTCCCGCCCACATCCATAGGAGCCCCGTTTCCGCCTCGTAGCTCGAGATGAGTGATCCTTTCCCTGCTTCGTCGGGAAAGAGTTCCCGGCGTTCCCGTCGCATCTCAAGAGGAGGCCCTCTCAACAGGAACGGCGAGAGGAACTCCAGGGTCGTGCCACCATTCCAAGAGTCCCCCAGATGTCTCAGTCCATTCCAGAGGAACCTCTTTTCCCTTCACCGGCTCGTATTTCACGCCGAGGATCGACTCACACCAAGGTGGCACGTGGCACAGCCCTGTGGGAAAGCCTCGTGGAAAAGCCTCGAGGGACAGCCTCGAGGGAAAGCCACAGATCCCTTGATCCACGTGACAGGAAGCGTGACACTACTGCTGCAGCTCGGGAGGAAAGCGCACGTGCATGCCCACACTCGAGACGAGGCCTGACTCCCCTGGGGAGACTCAGAAGCACCCCAAGATCCATGGCAACACTGGAGAGGAATCCTCAGGTTCCGGCCCCGACTCCACACAAGGACTGAGGCCCCGGCATGGACGGGAGAGGAATCCCGAGAGGTCCCCTAGCAACTCGCATGGGGACTGGCCTTTCCTGAGGCCACCAGAGCGGGTCCCTGAGGTCCCCGTCGTAACTCGAGAAAACCTGCCGCAACTCGAGAAAATCCAGGAGGTTCTCCCCTCCAGGCGAGATGAGGCCCATTTCCGCTGAGGCGTCTTGAGGCTGATCTCACCTCACCTCTGGAACTTCGAAAGGCTCCTTCACACCCTTGGTGCAAATCAAGAAGTTCCCCGACATACCCGTCTCCACTCGAGAGGAATCACGAGAGTCCCGACCACATCCAGAGGAGCCCCGTTTCCGCCTCGTAGCTCGAGATGAGGGATCCTTTCCCTGCTTCGTCGGGAAAGAGTTCCCGGCGTTCCCGTCGCATCTCAAGAGGAGGCCCTCTCAACAGGAATGGCGAGAGGAACTCCAGGGTCGTGCCACCATTCCAAGAGTCCCCCAGATGTCTCAGTGCATTCCAGAGGAACCTCTTTTCCCTTCACCGGCTCGTCTTTCACGCCGAGGATCGACTCACACCAAGGTGGCACGTGGCACAGCCCTGTGGGAAAGCCTCGTGGGAAAGCCTCGAGGGACAGCCTCGAGGGAAAGCCACAGATCCCTTGATCCACGTGACAGGAAGCGTGACACTACGGCTGCAGCTCGGGAGGAAAGCGCACGTGCATGCCCCCACTCGAGACGAGGCCTGACTCCCCTGGGGAGACTCAGAAGCACCCCAAGATCCATGGCAACACTGGAGAGGAATCCTCAGGTTCCGGCCCCGACTCCACACAAGGACTGAGGCCCCGGCATGGACGGGAGAGGAATCCCGAGAGGTCCCCTAGCAACTCGCATGGGGACTGGCCTTTCCTGAGGCCACCAGAGCGGGTCCCTGAGGTCCCCGTCGTAACTCGAGAAGACCTGCCGCAACTCGAGAAAATCCAGGAGGTTTTCCCCTCCAGGGGAGATGAGGCCCATTTCCGCTGAGGCGTCTCGAGGCTGATCACACCTCACCTCTGGAACTTCGAAAGGCTCCTTCACACCCTTGGTGCAAATCAAGAAGTTCCCCGACATACCCGTCTCCACTCGAGAGGAATCACGAGGGTCCCGCCCACATCCAGAGGAGCCCCGTTTCCGCCTCGTAGCTCGAGATGAGGGATCCTTTCCCAGCTTCGTCGGGAAAGAGTTCCCGGCGTTCCTGTCGCATCTCAAGAGGAGGCCCTCTCAACAGGAACGGCGAGAGGAACTCCAGGGTCGTGCCACCATTCCAAGAGTCCCCCAGATGTCTCATTCCATTCCCGACGAACCTCTTTTCCCTTCACCGGCTCGTCTTTCACGCCGAGGATCGACTCACACCAAGGTGGCACGTGGCACAGCCCTGTGGGAAAGCCTCGTGAGAAAGCCTCGAGGGACAGCCTCGAGGGAAAGCCACAGATCCCTTGATCCACGTGACAGGAAGCGTGACACTACTGCTGCAGCTCGGGAGGAAAGTGCACGTGCATGCCCCCACTCGAGACGAGGCCTGACTCCCCTGGGGAGACTCAGAAGCACCCCAAGATCCATGGCAACACTGGAGAGGAATCCTCAGGTTCCGGCCCCGACTCCACACAAGGACTGAGGCCCCGGCATGGACGGGAGAGGAATCCCGAGAGGTCCCCTAGCAACTCGCATGGGGACTGGCCTTTCCTGAGGCCACCAGAGCGGGTCCCTGAGGCCCCCATCGTAACTCGTGAAGACCTGCCGCAACTCGAGAAAATCCAGGAGGTTCTCCCCTCCAGGCGAGATGAGGCCCATTTCCGCTGAGGCGTCTCGAGGCTGATCACACCTCACCTCTGGAACTTCGAAAGGGTCCTTCACACCCTTGGTGCAAATCAAGAAGTTCCCCGACCTAGCCGTCTCCACTCGAGAGGAATCACGAGAGTCCCGACCACATCCAGAGGAGCCCCGTTTCCGCCTCGTAGCTCGAGATGAGGGATCCTTTCCCTGCTTCGTCGGGAAAGAGTTCCCGGCGTTCCCGTCGCATCTCAAGAGGAGGCCCTCTCAACAGGAACGGCGAGAGGAACTCCAGGGTCGTGCCACCATTCCAAGAGTCCCCCAGATGTCTCAGTCCATTCCAGAGGAACCTCTTTTCCCTTCACCGGCTCATCTTTCACGCCGAGGATCGACTCACACCAAGGTGGCACGTGGCACAGCCCTGTGGGAAAGCCCCGTGGGAAAGCCTCGAGGGACAGCCTCGAGGGAAAGCCACAGATCCCTTGATCCACGTGACAGGAAGCGTGACACTACTGCTGCAGCCCGGGAGGAAAGCGCACGTGCATGCCCCCACTCGAGACGAGGCCTGATTCCCCTGGGGAGACTCAGAAGCACCCCAAGATCCATGGCAACACTGGAGAGGAATAATCAGGTTCCGGCCCCGACTCCACACAAGGACTGAGGCCGCGGCATGGACGGGAGAGGAATCCCGAGAGGTCCCCTAGCAACTCGCATGGGGTCTGGCCTTTCCTGAGGCCACCAGAGCGGGTCCCTGAGGTCCCCGTCATAACTCGAGAAGACCTGCCGCAACTCGAGAAAATCCAGGAGGTTCTCCCCTCCAGGCGAGATGAGGCCCATTTCCGCTGAGGCGTCTCGAGGCTGATCACACCTCACCTCTGGAACTTCGAAAGGCTCCTTCACACCCTTGGTGCAAATCAAGAAGTTCCCCGACATACCCGTCTCCACTCGAGAGGAATCACGAGGCTCCCGCCCACATCCAGAGGAGCCCCGTTTCCGCCTCGTAGCTCGACATGAGGGATCCTTTCCCTGCTTCGTCGGGAAAGAGTTCCCGGCCTTCCCGTCGCATCTCAAGAGGAGGCCCTCTCAACAGGAACGGCGAGAGGAACTCCAGGGTCGTGCCACCATCCCAAGTGTCCCCCAGATGTCTCAGTCCATTCCCGACGAACCTCTTTTCCCTTCACCGGCTCGTCTTTCACGCCGAGGATCGACTCACACCAAGGTGGCACGTGGCACAGCCCTGTGGGAAAGCCTCGTGAGAAAGCCTCGAGGTACAGCCTCAAGGGAAAGCCACAGATCCCATGATCCACATGACAGGAAGCGTGACACTACTGCTGCAGCTCGGGAGGAAAGTGCACGTGCATGCCCCCACTCGAGACGAGGCCTGACTCCCCTGGGGAGACTCAGAAGCACCCCAAGATCCATGGCAACACTGGATAGGAATCCTCAGGTTCCGGCCCCGACTCCACACAAGGACTGAGGCCCCGGCATGGACGGGAGAGGAATCCCGAGAGGTCCCCTAGCAACTCGCATGGGGACTGGCCTTTCCTGAGGCCACCAGAGCGGGTCCCTGAGGCCCCCGTCGTAACTCGTGAAGACCTGCCGCAACTCGAGAAAATCCAGGAGGTTCTCCCCTCCAGGCGAGATGAGGCCCATTTCCGCTGAGGCGTCTCGAGGCTGATCACACCTCACCTCTGGAACTTCGAAAGGGTCCTTCACACCCTTGGTGCAAATCAAGAAGTTCCCCGACCTAGCCGTCTCCACTCGAGAGGAATCACGAGAGTCCCGACCACATCCAGAGGAGCCCCGTTTCCGCCTCGTAGCTCGAGATGAGGGATCCTTTCCCTGCTTCGTCGGGAAAGAGTTCCCGGCGTTCCCGTCGCATCTCAAGAGGAGGCCCTCTCAACAGGAACGGCGAGAGGAACTCCAGGGTCGTGCCACCATTCCAAGAGTCCCCCAGATGTCTCAGTCCATTCCAGAGGAACCTCTTTTCCCTTCACCGGCTCGTCTTTCACGCCGAGGATCGACTCACACCAAGGTGGCACGTGGCACAGCCCTGTGGGAAAGCCTCGTGGAAAAGCCTCGAGGGACAGCCTCGAGGGAAAGCCACAGATCCCTTGATCCACGTGACAGGAAGCGTGACACTACTGCTGCAGCTCGGGAGGAAAGCGCACGTGCATGCCCCCACTCGAGACGAGGCCTGACTCCCCTGGGGAGACTCAGAAGCACCCCAAGATCCATGGCAACACTGGAGAGGAATCCTCAGGTTCCGGCCCCGACTCCACACAAGGACTGAGGCCCCGGCATGGACGGGAGAGGAATCCCGAGAGGTCCCCTAGCAACTCGCATGGGGTCTGGCCTTTCCTGAGGCCACCAGAGCGGGTCCCTGAGGTCCCCGTCGTAACTCGAGAAGACCTGCCGCAACTCGAGAAAATCCAGGAGGTTCTCCCCTCCAGGCGACATGAGGCCCATTTCCGCTGAGGCGTCTCGAGGCTGATCACACCTCACCTCTGGAACTTCGAAAGGCTCCTTCACACCCTTGGTGCAAATCAAGAAGTTCCCCGACATACCCGTCTCCACTCGAGAGGAATCACGAGGCTCCCGCCCACATCCAGAGGAGCCCCGTTTCCGCCTCGTAGCTCGACATGAGGGATCCTTTCCCTGCTTCGTCGGGAAAGAGTTCCCGGCCTTCCCGTCGCATCTCAAGAGGAGGCCCTCTCAACAGGAACGGCGAGAGGAACTCCAGGGTCGTGCCACCATCCCAAGAGTCCCCCAGATGTCTCAGTCCATTCCCGACGAACCTCTTTTCCCTTCACCGGCTCGTCTTTCACGCCGAGGATCGACTCACACCAAGGTGGCACGTGGCACAGCCCTGTGGGAAAGCCTCGTGAGAAAGCCTCGAGGTACAGCCTCAAGGGAAAGCCACAGATCCCATGATCCACATGACAGGAAGCGTGACACTACTGCTGCAGCTCGGGAGGAAAGTGCACGTGCATGCCCCCACTCGAGACGAGGCCTGACTCCCCTGGGGAGACTCAGAAGCACCCCAAGATCCATGGCAACACTGGAGAGGAATCCTCAGGTTCCGGCCCCGACTCCACACAAGGACTGAGGCCCCGGCATGGACGGGAGAGGAATCCCGAGAGGTCCCCTAGCAACTCGCATGGGGACTGGCCTTTCCTGAGGCCACCAGAGCGGGTCCCTGAGGCCCCCGTCGTAACTCGTGAAGACCTGCCGCAACTCCAGAAAATCCAGGAGGTTCTCCCCTACAGGCGAGATGAGGCCCATTTCCGCTGAGGCGTCTCGAGGCTGATCACACCTCACCTCTGGAACTTCGAAAGGGTCCTTCACACCCTTGGTGCAAATCAAGAAGTTCCCCGACCTAGCCGTCTCCACTCGAGAGGAATCACGAGAGTCCCGACCACATTCAGAGGAGCCCCGTTTCCGCCTCGTAGCTCGAGATGAGGGATCCTTTCCCTGCTTCGTCGGGAAAGAGTTCCCGGCGTTCCCGTCGCATCTCAAGAGGAGGTCCTCTCAACAGGAACGGCGAGAGGAACTCCAGGGTCGTGCCACCATTCCAAGAGTCCCCCAGATGTCTCAGTCCATTCCAGAGGAACCTCTTTTCCCTTCACCGGCTCGTCTTTCACGCCGAGGATCGACTCACACCAAGGTGGCACGTGGCACAGCCCTGTGGGAAAGCCTCGTGGAAAAGCCTCGAGGGACAGCCTCGAGGGAAAGCCACAGATCCCTTGATCCACGTGACAGGAAGCGTGACACTACTGCTGCAGCTCGGGAGGAAAGCGCACGTGCATGCCCCCACTCGAGACGAGGCCTGACTCCCCTGGGGAGACTCAGAAGCACCCCAAGATCCATGGCAACACTGGAGAGGAATCCTCAGGTTCCGGCCCCGACTCCACACAAGGACTGAGGCCCCGGCATGGACGGGAGAGGAATCCCGAGAGGTCCCCTAGCAACTCGCATGGGGACTGGCCTTTCCTGAGGCCACCAGAGCGGGTCCCTGAGGTCCCCGTCGTAACTCGAGAAGACCTGCCGCAACTCGAGAAAATCCAGGAGGTTCTCCCCTCCAGGGGAGATGAGGCCCATTTCCGCTGAGGCGTCTCGAGGCTGATCACACCTCACCTCTGGAACTTCGAAAGGCTCCTTCACACCCTTGGTGCAAATCAAGAAGTTCCCCGACATACCTGTCTCCACTCGAGAGGAATCACGAGGGTCCCGCCCACATCCATAGGAGCCCCGTTTCCGCCTCGTAGCTCGAGATGAGTGATCCTTTCCCTGCTTCGTCGGGAAAGAGTTCCCGGCGTTCCCGTCGCATCTCAAGAGGAGGCCCTCTCAACAGGAACGGCGAGAGGAACTCCAGGGTCGTGCCACCATTCCAAGAGTCCCCCAGATGTCTCAGTCCATTCCAGAGGAACCTCTTTTCCCTTCACCGGCTCGTATTTCACGCCGAGGATCGACTCACACCAAGGTGGCACGTGGCACAGCCCTGTGGGAAAGCCTCGTGGAAAAGCCTCGAGGGACAGCCTCGAGGGAAAGCCACAGATCCCTTGATCCACGTGACAGGAAGCGTGACACTACTGCTGCAGCTCGGGAGGAAAGCGCACGTGCATGCCCACACTCGAGACGAGGCCTGACTCCCCTGGGGAGACTCAGAAGCACCCCAAGATCCATGGCAACACTGGAGAGGAATCCTCAGGTTCCGGCCCCGACTCCACACAAGGACTGAGGCCCCGGCATGGACGGGAGAGGAATCCCGAGAGGTCCCCTAGCAACTCGCATGGGGACTGGCCTTTCCTGAGGCCACCAGAGCGGGTCCCTGAGGTCCCCGTCGTAACTCGAGAAAACCTGCCGCAACTCGAGAAAATCCAGGAGGTTCTCCCCTCCAGGCGAGATGAGGCCCATTTCCGCTGAGGCGTCTTGAGGCTGATCTCACCTCACCTCTGGAACTTCGAAAGGCTCCTTCACACCCTTGGTGCAAATCAAGAAGTTCCCCGACATACCCGTCTCCACTCGAGAGGAATCACGAGAGTCCCGACCACATCCAGAGGAGCCCCGTTTCCGCCTCGTAGCTCGAGATGAGGGATCCTTTCCCTGCTTCGTCGGGAAAGAGTTCCCGGCGTTCCCGTCGCATCTCAAGAGGAGGCCCTCTCAACAGGAATGGCGAGAGGAACTCCAGGGTCGTGCCACCATTCCAAGAGTCCCCCAGATGTCTCAGTGCATTCCAGAGGAACCTCTTTTCCCTTCACCGGCTCGTCTTTCACGCCGAGGATCGACTCACACCAAGGTGGCACGTGGCACAGCCCTGTGGGAAGCCTCGTGGGAAAGCCTCGAGGGACAGCCTCGAGGGAAAGCCACAGATCCCTTGATCCACGTGACAGAAGCGTGACACTACGGCTGCAGCTCGGGAGGAAAGCGCACGTGCATGCCCCCACTCGAGACGAGGCCTGACTCCCCTGGGGAGACTCAGAAGCACCCCAAGATCCATGGCAACACTGGAGAGGAATCCTCAGGTTCCGGCCCCGACTCCACACAAGGACTGAGGCCCCGGCATGGACGGGAGAGGAATCCCGAGAGGTCCCCTAGCAACTCGCATGGGGACTGGCCTTTCCTGAGGCCACCAGAGCGGGTCCCTGAGGTCCCCGTCGTAACTCGAGAAGACCTGCCGCAACTCGAGAAAATCCAGGAGGTTTTCCCCTCCAGGGGAGATGAGGCCCATTTCCGCTGAGGCGTCTCGAGGCTGATCACACCTCACCTCTGGAACTTCGAAAGGCTCCTTCACACCCTTGGTGCAAATCAAGAAGTTCCCCGACATACCCGTCTCCACTCGAGAGGAATCACGAGGGTCCCGCCCACATCCAGAGGAGCCCCGTTTCCGCCTCGTAGCTCGAGATGAGGGATCCTTTCCCAGCTTCGTCGGGAAAGAGTTCCCGGCGTTCCTGTCGCATCTCAAGAGGAGGCCCTCTCAACAGGAACGGCGAGAGGAACTCCAGGGTCGTGCCACCATTCCAAGAGTCCCCCAGATGTCTCATTCCATTCCCGACGAACCTCTTTTCCCTTCACCGGCTCGTCTTTCACGCCGAGGATCGACTCACACCAAGGTGGCACGTGGCACAGCCCTGTGGGAAAGCCTCGTGAGAAAGCCTCGAGGGACAGCCTCGAGGGAAAGCCACAGATCCCTTGATCCACGTGACAGGAAAGCGTGACACTACTGCTGCAGCTCGGGAGGAAAGTGCACGTGCATGCCCCCACTCGAGACGAGGCCTGACTCCCCTGGGGAGACTCAGAAGCACCCCAAGATCCATGGCAACACTGGAGAGGAATCCTCAGGTTCCGGCCCCGACTCCACACAAGGACTGAGGCCCCGGCATGGACGGGAGAGGAATCCCGAGAGGTCCCTAGCAACTCGCATGGGGACTGGCCTTTCCTGAGGCCACCAGAGCGGGTCCCTGAGGCCCCCATCGTAACTCGTGAAGACCTGCCGCAACTCGAGAAAATCCAGGAGGTTCTCCCCTCCAGGCGAGATGAGGCCCATTTCCGCTGAGGCGTCTCGAGGCTGATCACACCTCACCTCTGGAACTTCGAAAGGGTCCTTCACACCCTTGGTGCAAATCAAGAAGTTCCCCGACCTAGCCGTCTCCACTCGAGAGGAATCACGAGAGTCCCGACCACATCCAGAGGAGCCCCGTTTCCGCCTCGTAGCTCGAGATGAGGGATCCTTTCCCTGCTTCGTCGGAAAGAGTTCCCGGCGTTCCCGTCGCATCTCAAGAGGAGCCCTCCCTCTCAACAGGAACGGCGAGAGGAACTCCAGGGTCGTGCCACCATTCCAAGAGTCCCCCAGATGTCTCAGTCCATTCCAGAGGAACCTCTTTTCCCTTCACCGGCTCATCTTTCACGCCGAGGATCGACTCACACCAAGGTGGCACGTGGCACAGCCCTGTGGGAAAGCCCCGTGGGAAAGCCTCGAGGGACAGCCTCGAGGGAAAGCCACAGATCCCTTGATCCACGTGACAGGAAGCGTGACACTACTGCTGCAGCCCGGGAGGAAAGCGCACGTGCATGCCCCCACTCGAGACGAGGCCTGATTCCCCTGGGGAGACTCAGAAGCACCCCAAGATCCATGGCAACACTGGAGAGGAATAATCAGGTTCCGGCCCCGACTCCACACAAGGACTGAGGCCGCGGCATGGACGGGAGAGGAATCCCGAGAGGTCCCCTAGCAACTCGCATGGGGTCTGGCCTTTCCTGAGGCCACCAGAGCGGGTCCCTGAGGTCCCCGTCATAACTCGAGAAGACCTGCCGCAACTCGAGAAAATCCAGGAGGTTCTCCCCTCCAGGCGAGATGAGGCCCATTTCCGCTGAGGCGTCTCGAGGCTGATCACACCTCACCTCTGGAACTTCGAAAGGCTCCTTCACACCCTTGGTGCAAATCAAGAAGTTCCCCGACATACCCGTCTCCACTCGAGAGGAATCACGAGGCTCCCGCCCACATCCAGAGGAGCCCCGTTTCCGCCTCGTAGCTCGACATGAGGGATCCTTTCCCTGCTTCGTCGGGAAAGAGTTCCCGGCCTTCCCGTCGCATCTCAAGAGGAGGCCCTCTCAACAGGAACGGCGAGAGGAACTCCAGGGTCGTGCCACCATCCCAAGTGTCCCCCAGATGTCTCAGTCCATTCCCGACGAACCTCTTTTCCCTTCACCGGCTCGTCTTTCACGCCGAGGATCGACTCACACCAAGGTGGCACGTGGCACAGCCCTGTGGGAAAGCCTCGTGAGAAAGCCTCGAGGTACAGCCTCAAGGGAAAGCCACAGATCCCATGATCCACATGACAGGAAGCGTGACACTACTGCTGCAGCTCGGGAGGAAAGTGCACGTGCATGCCCCCACTCGAGACGAGGCCTGACTCCCCTGGGGAGACTCAGAAGCACCCCAAGATCCATGGCAACACTGGATAGGAATCCTCAGGTTCCGGCCCCGACTCCACACAAGGACTGAGGCCCCGGCATGGACGGGAGAGGAATCCCGAGAGGTCCCCTAGCAACTCGCATGGGGACTGGCCTTTCCTGAGGCCACCAGAGCGGGTCCCTGAGGCCCCCGTCGTAACTCGTGAAGACCTGCCGCAACTCGAGAAAATCCAGGAGGTTCTCCCCTCCAGGCGAGATGAGGCCCATTTCCGCTGAGGCGTCTCGAGGCTGATCACACCTCACCTCTGGAACTTCGAAAGGGTCCTTCACACCCTTGGTGCAAATCAAGAAGTTCCCCGACCTAGCCGTCTCCACTCGAGAGGAATCACGAGAGTCCCGACCACATCCAGAGGAGCCCCGTTTCCGCCTCGTAGCTCGAGATGAGGGATCCTTTCCCTGCTTCGTCGGGAAAGAGTTCCCGGCGTTCCCGTCGCATCTCAAGAGGAGGCCCTCTCAACAGGAACGGCGAGAGGAACTCCAGGGTCGTGCCACCATTCCAAGAGTCCCCCAGATGTCTCAGTCCATTCCAGAGGAACCTCTTTTCCCTTCACCGGCTCGTCTTTCACGCCGAGGATCGACTCACACCAAGGTGGCACGTGGCACAGCCCTGTGGGAAAGCCTCGTGGAAAAGCCTCGAGGGACAGCCTCGAGGGAAAGCCACAGATCCCTTGATCCACGTGACAGGAAGCGTGACACTACTGCTGCAGCTCGGGAGGAAAGCGCACGTGCATGCCCCCACTCGAGACGAGGCCTGACTCCCCTGGGGAGACTCAGAAGCACCCCAAGATCCATGGCAACACTGGAGAGGAATCCTCAGGTTCCGGCCCCGACTCCACACAAGGACTGAGGCCCCGGCATGGACGGGAGAGGAATCCCGAGAGGTCCCCTAGCAACTCGCATGGGGACTGGCCTTTCCTGAGGCCACCAGAGCGGGTCCTGAGGTCCCCGTCGTAACTCGAGAAGACCTGCCGCAACTCGAGAAAATCCAGGAGGTTCTCCCCTCCAGGGGAGATGAGGCCCATTTCCGCTGAGGCGTCTCGAGGCTGATCACACCTCACCTCTGGAACTTCGAAAGGCTCCTTCACACCCTTGGTGCAAATCAAGAAGTTCCCCGACATACCCGTCTCCACTCGAGAGGAATCACGAGGGTCCCGCCCACATCCATAGGAGCCCCGTTACCGCCTCGTAGCTCGAGATGAGTGATCCTTTCCCTGCTTCGTCGGGAAAGAGTTCCCGGCGTTCCCGTCGCATCTCAAGAGGAGGCCCTCTCAACAGGAACGGCGAGAGGAACTCCAGGGTCGTGCCACCATTCCAAGAGTCCCCCAGATGTCTCAGTCCATTCCAGAGGAACCTCTTTTCCCTTCACCGGCTCGTATTTCACGCCGAGGATCGACTCACACCAAGGTGGCACGTGGCACAGCCCTGTGGGAAAGCCTCGTGGAAAAGCCTCGAGGGACAGCCTCGAGGGAAAGCCACAGATCCCTTGATCCACGTGACAGGAAGCGTGACACTACGGCTGCAGCTCGGGAGGAAAGCGCACGTGCATGCCCACACTCGAGACGAGGCCTGACTCCCCTGGGGAGACTCAGAAGCACCCCAAGATCCATGGCAACACTGGAGAGGAATCCTCAGGTTCCGGCCCCGACTCCACACAAGGACTGAGGCCCCGGCATGGACGGGAGAGGAATCCCGAGAGGTCCCCTAGCAACTCGCATGGGGACTGGCCTTTCCTGAGGCCACCAGAGCGGGTCCCTGAGGTCCCCGTCGTAACTCGAGAAAACCTGCCGCAACTCGAGAAAATCCAGGAGGTTCTCCCCTCCAGGCGAGATGAGGCCCATTTCCGCTGAGGCGTCTTGAGGCTGATCTCACCTCACCTCTGGAACTTCGAAAGGCTCCTTCACACCCTTGGTGCAAATCAAGAAGTTCCCCGACATACCCGTCTCCACTCGAGAGGAATCACGAGGGTCCCGCCCACATCCAGAGGAGCCCCGTTTCCGCCTCAAAGCTCGACATGAGGGATCCTTTCCCTGCTTCGTCGGGAAAGAGTTCCCGGCCTTCCCGTCGCATCTCAAGAGGAGGCCCTCTCAACAGGAACGGCGAGAGGAACTCCAGGGTCGTGCCACCATTCCAAGAGTCCCCCAGATGTCTCAGTCCATTCCCGACGAACCTCTTTTCCCTTCACCGGCTCGTCTTTCACGCCGAGGATCGACTCACACCAAGGTGGCACGTGGCACAGCCCTGTGGGAAAGCCTCGTGGGAAAGCCTCGAGGGACAGCCTCGAGGGAAAGCCACAGATCCCTTGATACACGTGACAGGAAGCGTGACACTACTGCTGCAGCTCGGGAGAAAAGTGCAGGTGCATGCCCCCACTCGAGACGAGGCCTGACTCCCCTGGGGAGACTCAGAAGCACCCCAAGATCCATGGCAACACTGGAGAGGAATCCTCAGGTTCCGGCCCCGACTCCACACAAGGACTGAGGCCCCGGCATGGACGGGAGAGGAATCCCGAGAGGTCCCCTAGCAACTCGCATGGGGACTGGCCTTTCCTGAGGCCACCAGAGCGGGTCCCTGAGGCCCCCATCGTAACTCGTGAAGACCTGCCGCAACTCGAGAAAATCCAGGAGGTTCTCCCCTCCAGGCGAGATGAGGCCCATTTCCGCTGAGGCGTCTCGAGGCTGATCACACCTCACCTCTGGAACTTCGAAAGGGTCCTTCACACCCTTGGTGCAAATCAAGAAGTTCCCCGACCTAGCCGTCTCCACTCGAGAGGAATCACGAGAGTCCCGACCACATCCAGAGGAGCCCCGTTTCCGCCTCGTAGCTCGAGATGAGGGATCCTTTCCCTGCTTCGTCGGGAAAGAGTTCCCGGCGTTCCCGTCGCATCTCAAGAGGAGGCCCTCTCAACAGGAATGGCGAGAGGAACTCCAGGGTCGTGCCACCATTCCAAGAGTCCCCCAGATGTCTCAGTCCATTCCAGAGGAACCTCTTTTCCCTTCACCGGCTCGTCTTTCACGCCGAGGATCGACTCACACCAAGGTGGCACGTGGCACAGCCCTGTGGGAAAGCCTCGTGGGAAAGCCTCGAGGGACAGCCTCGAGGGAAAGCCACAGATCCCTTGATCCACGTGACAGGAAGCGTGACACTACGGCTGCAGCTCGGGAGGAAAGCGCACGTGCATGCCCCCACTCGAGACGAGGCCTGACTCCCCTGGGGAGACTCAGAAGCACCCCAAGATCCATGGCAACACTGGAGAGGAATCCTCAGGTTCCGGCCCCGACTCCACACAAGGACTGAGGCCCCGGCATGGACGGGAGAGGAATCCCGAGAGGTCCCCTAGCAACTCGCATGGGGACTGGCCTTTCCTGAGGCCACCAGAGCGGGTCCCTGAGGTCCCCGTCGTAACTCGAGAAGACCTGCCGCAACTCGAGAAAATCCAGGAGGTTTTCCCCTCCAGGGGAGATGAGGCCCATTTCCGCTGAGGCGTCTCGAGGCTGATCACACCTCACCTCTGGAACTTCGAAAGGCTCCTTCACACCCTTGGTGCAAATCAAGAAGTTCCCCGACATACCCGTCTCCACTCGAGAGGAATCACGAGGCTCCCGCCCACATCCAGAGGAGCCCCGTTTCCGCCTCGTAGCTCGAGATGAGGGATCCTTTCCCAGCTTCGTCGGGAAAGAGTTCCCGGCGTTCCTGTCGCATCTCAAGAGGAGGCCCTCTCAACAGGAACGGCGAGAGGAACTCCAGGGTCGTGCCACCATTCCAAGAGTCCCCCAGATGTCTCATTCCATTCCCGACGAACCTCTTTTCCCTTCACCGGCTCGTCTTTCACGCCGAGGATCGACTCACACCAAGGTGGCACGTGGCACAGCCCTGTGGGAAAGCCTCGTGAGAAAGCCTCGAGGGACAGCCTCGAGGGAAAGCCACAGATCCCTTGATCCACGTGACAGGAAGCGTGACACTACTGCTGCAGCTCGGGAGGAAAGTGCACGTGCATGCCCCCACTCGAGACGAGGCCTGACTCCCCTGGGGAGACTCAGAAGCACCCCAAGATCCATGGCAACACTGGAGAGGAATCCTCAGGTTCCGGCCCCGACTCCACACAAGGACTGAGGCCCCGGCATGGACGGGAGAGGAATCCCGAGAGGTCCCCTAGCAACTCGCATGGGGACTGGCCTTTCCTGAGGCCACCAGAGCGGGTCCCTGAGGCCCCCATCGTAACTCGTGAAGACCTGCCGCAACTCGAGAAAATCCAGGAGGTTCTCCCCTCCAGGCGAGATGAGGCCCATTTCCGCTGAGGCGTCTCGAGGCTGATCACACCTCACCTCTGGAACTTCGAAAGGGTCCTTCACACCCTTGGTGCAAATCAAGAAGTTCCCCGACCTAGCCGTCTCCACTCGAGAGGAATCACGAGAGTCCCGACCACATCCAGAGGAGCCCCGTTTCCGCCTCGTAGCTCGAGATGAGGGATCCTTTCCCTGCTTCGTCGGGAAAGAGTTCCCGGCGTTCCCGTCGCATCTCAAGAGGAGGCCCTCTCAACAGGAACGGCGAGAGGAACTCCAGGGTCGTGCCACCATTCCAAGAGTCCCCCAGATGTCTCAGTCCATTCCAGAGGAACCTCTTTTCCCTTCACCGGCTCGTCTTTCACGCCGAGGATCGACTCACACCAAGGTGGCACGTGGCACAGCCCTGTGGGAAAGCCTCGTGGAAAAGCCTCGAGGGACAGCCTCGAGGGAAAGCCACAGATCCCTTGATCCACGTGACAGGAAGCGTGACACTACTGCTGCAGCTCGGGAGGAAAGCGCACGTGCATGCCCCCACTCGAGACGAGGCCTGACTCCCCTGGGGAGACTCAGAAGCACCCCAAGATCCATGGCAACACTGGAGAGGAATCCTCAGGTTCCGGCCCCGACTCCACACAAGGACTGAGGCCCCGGCATGGACGGGAGAGGAATCCCGAGAGGTCCCCTAGCAACTCGCATGGGGACTGGCCTTTCCTGAGGCCACCAGAGCGGGTCCCTGAGGTCCCCGTCGTAACTCGAGAAGACCTGCCGCAACTCGAGAAAATCCAGGAGGTTCTCCCCTCCAGGCGAGATGAGGCCCATTTCCGCTGAGGCGTCTTGAGGCTGATCACACCTCACCTCTGGAACTTCGAAAGGCTCCTTCACACCCTTGGTGCAAATCAAGAAGTTCCCCGACATACCCGTCTCCACTCGAGAGGAATCACGAGGCTCCCGCCCACATCCAGAGGAGCCCCGTTTCCGCCTCGTAGCTCGACATGAGGGATCCTTTCCCTGCTTCGTCGGGAAAGAGTTCCCGGCCTTCCCGTCGCATCTCAAGAGGAGGCCCTCTCAACAGGAACGGCGAGAGGAACTCCAGGGTCGTGCCACCATTCCAAGAGTCCCCCAGATGTCTCAGTCCATTCCCGATGAACCTCTTTTGCCTTCACCGGCTCGTCTTTCACGCCGAGGATCGACTCACACCAAGGTGGCACGTGGCACAGCCCTGTGGGAAAGCCTCGTGAGAAAGCCTCGAGGGACAGCCTCAAGGGAAAGCCACAGATCCCATGATCCACATGACAGGAAGCGTGACACTACTGCTGCAGCTCGGGAGGAAAGTGCACATGCATGCCCCCACTCGAGACGAGGCCTGACTCCCCTGGGGAGACTCAGAAGCACCCCAAGATCCATGGCAACACTGGAGAGGAATCCTCAGGTTCCGGCCCCGACTCCACACATGGACTGAGGCCCCGGCATGGACGGGAGAGGAATCCCGAGAGGTCCCCTAGCAACTCGCATGGGGACTGGCCTTTCCTGAGGCCACCAGAGCGGGTCCCTGAGGCCCCCATCGTAACTCGTGAAGACCTGCCGCAACTCGAGAAAATCCAGGAGGTTCTCCCCTCCAGGCGAGATGAGGCCCATTTCCGCTGAGGCGTCTCGAGGCTGATCACACCTCACCTCTGGAACTTCGAAAGGCTCCTTCACACCCTTGGTGCAAATCAAGAAGTTCCCCGACATAGCCGTCTCCACTCGAGAGGAATCACGAGAGTCCCGACCACATCCAGAGGAGCCCCGTTTCCGCCTCGTAGCTCGAGATGAGGGATCCTTTCCCTGCTTCGTCGAGAAAGAGTTCCCGGCGTTCCTGTCGCATCTCAAGAGGAGGCCCTCTCAACAGGAATGGCGAGAGGAACTCCAGGGTCGTGCCACCATTCCAAGAGTCCCCCAGATGTCTCAGTCCATTCCAGAGGAACCTCTTTTCCCTTCACCGGCTCGTCTTTCACGCCGAGGATCGACTCACACCAAGGTGGCACGTGGCACAGCCCTGTGGGAAAGCCTCGTGGGAAAGCCTCGAGGGACAGCCTCGAGGGAAAGCCACAGATCCCTTGATCCACGTGACAGGAAGCGTGACACTACGGCTGCAGCTCGGGAGGAAAGCGCACGTGCATGCCCCCGCTCGAGACGAGGCCTGACTCCCCTGGGGAGACTCAGAAGCACCCCAAGATCCATGGCAACACTGGAGAGGAATCCTCAGGTTCCGGCCCCGACTCCACACAAGGACTGAGGCCCCGGCATGGACGGGAGAGGAATCCCGAGAGGTCCCCTAGCAACTCCCATGGGGACTGGCCTTTCCTGAGGCCACCAGAGCGGGTCCCTGAGGTCCCCGTCATAACTCGAGAAGACCTGCCGCAACTCGAGAAAATCCAGGAGGTTCTCCCCTCCAGGCGAGATGAGGCCCATTTCCGCTGAGGCGTCTCGAGGCTGATCACACCTCACCTCTGGAACTTCGAAAGGCTCCTTCACACCCTTGGTGCAAATCAAGAAGTTCCCCCGACCTAGCCGTCTCCACTCGAGAGGAATCACGAGAGTCTCGCCCACATCCAGAGGAGCCCCGTTTGCGCCTCGTAACTCGAGATGAGGGATCCTTTCCCTGCTTCGTCGGGAATGAGTTCCCGGCGTTCCCGTCGCATCTCAAGAGGAGGCCCTCTCAACAGGAATGGCGAGAGGAACTCCAGGGTCGTGCCACCATTCCAAGAGTCCCCCAGATGTCTCAGTCCATTCCAGAGGAACCTCTTTTCCCTTCACCGGCTCGTCTTTCACGCCGAGGATCGACTCACACCAAGGTGGCACGTGGCACAGCCCTGTGGGAAAGCCTCGTGGGAAAGCCTCGAGGGACAGCCTCGAGGGAAAGCCACAGATCCCTTGATCCACGTGACAGGAAGCGTGACACTACTGCTGCAGCTCGGGAGGAAAGCACACGTGCATGCCCCCACTCGAGACGAGGCCTGACTCCCCTGGGGAGACTCAGAAGCACCCCAAGATCCATGGCAACACTGGAGAGGAATCCTCAGGTTCCGGCCCCGACTCCACACAAGGACTGAGGCCCCGGCATGGACGGGAGAGGAATCCCGAGAGGTCCCCTAGCAACTCGCATGGGGACTGGCCTTTCCTGAGGCCACCAGAGCGGGTCCCTGAGGTCCCCGTCATAACTCGAGAAGACCTGCCGCAACTCGAGAAAATCCAGGAGGTTCTCCCCTCCAGGCGAGATGAGGCCCATTTCCGCTGAGGCATCTCGAGGCTGATCACACCTCACCTCTGGAACTTCGAAAGGCTCCTTCACACCCTTGGTGCAAATCAAGAAGTTCCCCCTACCTAGCCGTCTCCACTCGAGAGGAATCACGAGAGTCTCGCCCACATCCAGAGGAGCCCCGTTTCCGCCTCGTAGCTCGAGATGAGGGATCCTTTCCCTGCTTCGTCGGGAATGAGTTCCCGGCGTTCCCGTCGCATCTCAAGAGGAGGCCCTCTCAACAGGAACGGCGAGAGGAACTCCAGGGTCGTGCCACCATTCCAAGAGTCCCCCAGATATCTCAGTCCATTCCAGAGGAACCTCTTTTCCCTTCACCGGCTCGTCTTTCACGCCGAGGATCGACTCACACCAAGGTGGCACGTGGCACAGCCCTGTGGGAAAGCCCCGTGGGAAAGCCTCGAGGGACAGCCTCGAGGGAAAGCCACAGATCCCTTGATCCACGT
This sequence comes from Budorcas taxicolor, assembly GCF_023091745.1. Classification (NCBI taxonomy): domain Eukaryota; kingdom Metazoa; phylum Chordata; class Mammalia; order Artiodactyla; family Bovidae; genus Budorcas; species Budorcas taxicolor. The sequence continues at coordinate 226,217 of NW_026291654.1, forward strand.
GACAGGAAGCGTGACACTACTGCTGCAGCCCGGGAGGAAAGCGCACGTGCATGCCCCCACTCGAGACGAGGCCTGATTCCCCTGGGGAGACTCAGAAGCACCCCAAGATCCATGGCAACACTGGAGAGGAATAATCAGGTTCCAGCCCCGACTCCACACAAGGACTGAGGCCCCGGCATGGACGGGAGAGGAATCCCGAGAGGTCCCCTAGCAACTCGCATGGGGTCTGGCCTTTCCTGAGGCCACCAGAGCGGGTCCCTGAGGTCCCCGTCGTAACTCGAGAAGACCTGCCGCAACTCGAGAAAATCCAGGAGGTTCTCCCCTCCAGGCGAGATGAGGCCCATTTCCGCTGAGGCTTCTCGAGGCTGATCACACCTCACCTCTGGAACTTCGAAAGGCTCCTTCACACCCTTGGTGCAAATCAAGAAGTTCCCCGACATACCCGTCTCCACTCGAGAGGAATCACGAGGCTCCCGCCCACATCCAGAGGAGCCCCGTTTCCGCCTCGTAGCTCGACATGAGGGATCCTTTCCCTGCTTCGTCGGGAAAGAGTTCCCGGCCTTCCCGTCGCATCTCAAGAGGAGGCCCTCTCAACAGGAACGGCGAGAGGAACTCCAGGGTCGTGCCACCATCCCAAGAGTCCCCCAGATGTCTCAGTCCATTCCCGACGAACCTCTTTTCCCTTCACCGGCTCGTCTTTCACGCCGAGGATCGACTCACACCAAGGTGGCACGTGGCACAGCCCTGTGGGAAAGCCTCGTGAGAAAGCCTCGAGGTACAGCCTCAAGGGAAAGCCACAGATCCCATGATCCACATGACAGGAAGCGTGACACTACTGCTGCAGCTCGGGAGGAAAGTGCACGTGCATGCCCCCACTCGAGACGAGGCCTGACTCCCCTGGGGAGACTCAGAAGCACTCCAAGATCCATGGCAACACTGGAGAGGAATCCTCAGGTTCCGGCCCCGACTCCACACAAGGACTGAGGCCCCGGCATGGACGGGAGAGGAATCCCGAGAGGTCCCCTAGCAACTCGCATGGGGACTGGCCTTTCCTGAGGCCACCAGAGCGGGTCCCTGAGGCCCCCGTCGTAACTCGTGAAGACCTGCCGCAACTCGAGAAAATCCAGGAGGTTCTCCCCTCCAGGCGAGATGAGGCCCATTTCCGCTGAGGCGTCTCGAGGCTGATCACACCTCACCTCTGGAACTTCGAAAGGGTCCTTCACACCCTTGGTGCAAATCAAGAAGTTCCCCGACCTAGCCGTCTCCACTCGAGAGGAATCACGAGAGTCCCGACCACATCCAGAGGAGCCCCGTTTCCGCCTCGTAGCTCGAGATGAGGGATCCTTTCCCTGCTTCGTCGGGAAAGAGTTCCCGGCGTTCCCGTCGCATCTCAAGAGGAGGCCCTCTCAACAGGAACGGCGAGAGGAACTCCAGGGTCGTGCCACCATTCCAAGAGTCCCCCAGATGTCTCAGTCCATTCCAGAGGAACCTCTTTTCCCTTCACCGGCTCGTCTTTCACGCCGAGGATCGACTCACACCAAGGTGGCACGTGGCACAGCCCTGTGGGAAAGCCTCGTGGAAAAGCACCGAGGGACAGCCTCGAGGGAAAGCCACAGATCCCTTGATCCACGTGACAGGAAGCGTGACACTACTGCTGCAGCTCGGGAGGAAAGCGCACGTGCATGCCCCCACACGAGACGAGGCCTGACTCCCCTGGGGAGACTCAGAAGCACCCCAAGATCCATGGCAACACTGGAGAGGAATCCTCAGGTTCCGGCCCCGACTCCACACAAGGACTGAGGCCCCGGCATGGACGGGAGAGGAATCCCGAGAGGTCCCCTAGCAACTCGCATGGGGACTGGCCTTTCCTGAGGCCACCAGAGCGGGTCCCTGAGGTCCCCGTCGTAACTCGAGAAGACCTGCCGCAACTCGAGAAAATCCAGGAGGTTCTCCCCTCCAGGGGAGATGAGGCGCATTTCCGCTGAGGCGTCTCGAGGCTGATCACACCTCACCTCTGGAACTTCGAAAGGCTCCTTCACACCCTTGGTGCAAATCAAGAAGTTCCCCGACATACCCGTCTCCACTCGAGAGGAATCACGAGGGTCCCGCCCACATCCATAGGAGCCCCGTTTCCGCCTCGTAGCTCGAGATGAGTGATCCTTTCCCTGCTTCGTCGGGAAAGAGTTCCCGGCGTTCCCGTCGCATCTCAAGAGGAGGCCCTCTCAACAGGAACGGCGAGAGGAACTCCAGGGTCGTGCCACCATTCCAAGAGTCCCCCAGATGTCTCAGTCCATTCCAGAGGAACCTCTTTTCCCTTCACCGGCTCGTCTTTCACGCCGAGGATCGACTCACACCAAGGTGGCACGTGGCACAGCCCTGTGGGAAAGCCTCATGGAAAAGCCTCGAGGGACAGCCTCGAGGGAAAGCCACAGATCCCTTGATCCACGTGACAGGAAGCGTGACACTACTGCTGCAGCTCGGGAGGAAAGCGCATGTGCATGCCCCCACTCGAGACGAGGCCTGACTCCCCTGGGGAGACTCAGAAGCACCCCAAGATCCATGGCAACACTGGAGAGGAATCCTCAGGTTCCGGCCCCGACTCCACACAAGGACTGAGGCCCCGGCATGGACGGGAGAGGAATCCCGAGAGGTCCCCTAGCAACTCGCATGGGGACTGGCCTTTCCTGAGGCCACCAGAGCGGGTCCCTGAGGTCCCCGTCGTAACTCGAGAAGACCTGCCGCAACTCGAGAAAATCCAGGAGGTTTTCCCCTCCAGGGGAGATGAGGCCCATTTCCGCTGAGGCGTCTCGAGGCTGATCACACCTCACCTCTGGAACTTCGAAAGGCTCCTTCACACCCTTGGTGCAAATCAAGAAGTTCCCCGACATACCCGTCTCCACTCGAGAGGAATCACGAGGGTCCCGCCCACATCCAGAGGAGCCCCGTTTCCGCCTCGTAGCTCGAGATGAGGGATCCTTTCCCTGCTTCGTCGGGAAAGAGTTCCCGGCGTTCCCGTCGCATCTCAAGAGGAGGCCCTCTCAACAGGAACGGCGAGAGGAACTCCAGGGTCGTGCCACCATTCCAAGAGTCCCCCAGATGTCTCAGTCCATTCCCGACGAACCTCTTTTCCCTTCACCGGCTCGTCTTTCACGCCGAGGATCGACTCACACCAAGGTGGCACGTGGCACAGCCCTGTGGGAAAGCCTCGTGAGAAAGCCTCGAGGGACAGCCTCGAGGGAAAGCCACAGATCCCTTGATCCACGTGACAGGATGCGTGACACTACTGCTGCAGCTCGGGAGGAAAGTGCACGTGCATGCCCCCACTCGAGACGAGGCCTGACTCCCCTGCGGAGACTCAGAAGCACCCCAAGATCCATGGCAACACTGGAGAGGAATCCTCAGGTTCCGGCCCCGACTCCACACAAGGACTGAGGCCCCGGCATGGACGGGAGAGGAATCCCGAGAGGTCCCCTAGCAACTCGCATGGGGACTGGCCTTTCCTGAGGCCACCAGAGCGGGTCCCTGAGGTCCCCGTCGTAACTCGAGAAGACCTGCCGCAACTCGAGAAAATCCAGGAGGTTTTCCCCTCCAGGGGAGATGAGGCCCATTTCCGCTGAGGCGTCTCGAGGCTGATCACACCTCACCTCTGGAACTTCGAAAGGCTCCTTCACACCCTTGGTGCAAATCAAGAAGTTCCCCGACCTAGCCGTCTCCACTCGAGAGGAATCACGAGAGTCCCGACCACATCCAGAGGAGCCCCGTTTCCGCCTCGTAGCTCGAGATGAGGGATCCTTTCCCTGCTTCGTCGGGAAAGAGTTCCCGGCGTTCCCGTCGCATCTCAAGAGGAGGCCCTCTCAACAGGAACGGCGAGAGGAACTCCAGGGTCGTGCCACCATTCCAAGAGTCCCCCAGATGTCTCAGTCCATTCCAGAGGAACCTCTTTTCCCTTCACCGGCTCGTCTTTCACGCCGAGGATCGACTCACACCAAGGTGGCACGTGGCACAGCCCTGTGGGAAAGCCTCATGGAAAAGCCTCGAGGGACAGCCTCGAGGGAAAGCCACAGATCCCTTGATCCACGTGACAGGAAGCGTGACACTACTGCTGCAGCTCGGGAGGAAAGCGCACGTGCATGCCCCCACTCGAGACGAGGCCTGACTCCCCTGGGGAGACTCAGAAGCACCCCAAGATCCATGGCAACACTGGAGAGGAATCCTCAGGTTCCGGCCCCGACTCCACACAAGGACTGAAGCCCCGGCATGGACGGGAGAGGAATCCCGAGAAGTCCCCTAGCAACTCGCATGGGGACTGGCCTTTCCTGAGGCCACCAGAGCGGGTCCCTGAGGTCCCCGTCGTAACTCGAGAAGACCTGCGGCAACTCGAGAAAATCCAGGAGGTTCTCCCCTCCAGGCGAGATGAGGCCCATTTCCGCTGAGGCGTCTCGAGGCTGATCACACCTCACCTCTGGAACTTCGAAAGGCTCCTTCACACCCTTGGTGCAAATCAAGAAGTTCCCCGACCTAGCCGTCTCCACTCGAGAGGAATCACGAGAGTCCCGACCACATCCAGAGGAGTCCCGTTTCCGCCTCGTAGCTCGAGATGAGGGATCCTTTCCCTGCTTCGTCGGGAAAGAGTTCCTGGCGTTCCCGTCGCATCTCAAGAGGAGGCCCTCTCAACAGGAATGGCGAGAGGAACTCCAGGGTCGTGCCACCATTCCAAGAGTCCCCCAGATGTCTCAGTCCATTCCAGAGGAACCTCTTTTCCCTTCACCGGCTCGTCTTTCACGCCGAGGATCGACTCACACCAAGGTGGCACGTGGCACAGCCCTGTGGGAAAGCCTCGTGGGAAAGACTCGAGGGACAGCCTCAAGGGAAAGCCACAGATCCCATGATCCACATGACAGGAAGCGTGACACTACTGCTGCAGCTCGGGAGGAAAGTGCACGTGCATGCCCCCACTCGAGACGAGGCCTGACTCCCCTGGGGAGACTCAGAAGCACCCCAAGATCCATGGCAACACTGGAGAGGAATCCTCAGGTTCCGGCCCCGACTCCACACAAGGACTGAGGCCCCGGCATGGACGGGAGAGGAGTCCCGAGAGGTCCCCTAGCAACTCGCATGGGGACTGGCCTTTCCTGAGGCCACCAGAGCGGGTCCCTGAGGCCCCCATCGTAACTCGTGAAGACCTGCCGCAACTCGAGAAAATCCAGGAGGTTCTCCCCTCCAGGCGAGATGAGGCCCATTTCCGCTGAGGCGTCTCGAGGCTGATCACACCTCACCTCTGGAACTTCGAAAGGGTCCTTCACACCCTTGGTGCAAATCAAGAAGTTCCCCGACCTAGCCGTCTCCACTCGAGAGGAATCACGAGAGTCCCGACCACATCCAGAGGAGCCCCGTTTCCGCCTCGTAGCTCGAGATGAGGGATCCTTTCCCTGCTTCGTCGGGAAAGAGTTCCTGGCGTTCCCGTCGCATCTCAAGAGGAGGCCCTCTCAACAGGAATGGCGAGAGGAACTCCAGGGTCGTGCCACCATTCCAAGAGTCCCCCAGATGTCTCAGTCCATTCCAGAGGAACCTCTTTTCCCTTCACCGGCTCGTCTTTCACGCCGAGGATCGACTCACACCAAGGTGGCACGTGGCACAGCCCTGTGGGAAAGCCTCGTGGGAAAGCCTCGAGGGACAGCCTCGAGGGAAAGCCACAGATCCCTTGATCCACGTGACAGGAAGCGTGACACTACGGCTGCAGCTCGGGAGGAAAGCGCACGTGCATGCCCCCACTCGAGACGAGGCCTGACTCCCCTGGGGAGACTCAGAAGCACCCCAAGATCCATGGCAACACTCGAGAGGAATAATCAGGTTCCGGCCCCGACTCCACACAAGGACTGAGGCCCCGTCATGGACGGGAGAGGAATCCCGAGAGGTCCCCTAGCAACTCGCATGGGGTCTGGCCTTTCCTGAGGCCACCAGAGCGGGTCCCTGAGGTCCCCGTCGTAACTCGAGAAGACCTGCCGCAACTCGAGAAAATCCAGGAGGTTCTCCCCTCCAGGCGAGATGAGGCCCATTTCCGCTGAGGCGTCTCGAGGCTGATCACACCTCACCTCTGGAACTTCGAAAGGGCCCTTCACACCCTTGGTGCAAATCAAGAAGTTCCCCGACATACCCGTCTCCACTCGAGAGGAATCACGAGGGTCCCGCCCACATCCAGAGGAGCCCCGTTTCCGCCTCGTAGCTCGACATGAGGGATCCTTTCCCTGCTTCGTCGGGAAAGAGTTCCCGGCCTTCCCGTCGCATCTCAAGAGGAGGCCCTCTCAACAGGAACGGCGAGAGGAACTCCAGGGTCGTGCCACCATTCCAAGAGTCCCCCAGATGTCTCAGTCCATTCCCGACGAACCTCTTTTCCCTTCACCGGCTCGTCTATCACGCCGAGGATCGACTCACACCAAGGTGGCACGTGGCACAGCCCTGTGGGAAAGCCTCGTGAGAAAGCCTCGAGGGACAGCCTCAAGGGAAAGCCACAGATCCCATGATCCACATGACAGGAAGCGTGACACTACTGCTGCAGCTCGGGAGGAAAGTGCACGTGCATGCCCCCACTCGAGACGAGGCCTGACTCCCCTGGGGAGACTCAGAAGCACCCCAAGATCCATGGCAACACTGGAGAGGAATCCTCAGGTTCCGGCCCCGACTCCACACAAGGACTGAGGCCCCGGCATGGACGGGAGAGGAATCCCGAGAGGTCCCCTAGCAACTCGCATGGGGACTGGCCTTTCCTGAGGCCACCAGAGCGGGTCCCTGAGGTCCCCGTCGTAACTCGAGAAGACCTGCCGCAACTCGAGAAAATCCAGGAGGTTTTCCCCTCCAGGGGAGATGAGGCCCATTTCCGCTGAGGCGTCTCGAGGCTGATCACACCTCACCTCTGGAACTTCGAAAGGCTCCTTCACACCCTTGGTGCAAATCAAGAAGTTCCCCGACATACCCGTCTCCACTCGAGAGGAATCACGAGGGTCCCGCCCACATCCAGAGGAGCCCCGTTTCCGCCTCGTAGCTCGAGATGAGGGATCCTTTCCCTGCTACGTCGGGAAAGAGTTCCCGGCGTTCCCGTCGCATCTCAAGAGGAGGCCCTCTCAACAGGAACGGCGAGAGGAACTCCAGGGTCGTGCCACCATTCCAAGAGTCCCCCAGATGTCTCAGTCCATTCCAGAGGAACCTCTTTTCCCTTCACCGGCTCGTCTTTCACGCCGAGGATCGACTCACACCAAGGTGGCACGTGGCACAGCCCTGTGGGAAAGCCTCATGGAAAAGCCTCGAGGGACAGCCTCGAGGGAAAGCCACAGATCCCTTGATCCACGTGACAGGAAGCGTGACACTACTGCTGCAGCTCGGGAGGAAAGCGCACGTGCATGCCCCCACTCGAGACGAGGCCTGACTCCCCTGGGGAGACTCAGAAGCACCCCAAGATCCATGGCAACACTGGAGAGGAATCCTCAGGTTCCGGCCCCGACTCCACACAAGGACTGAGGCCCCGGCATGGACGGGAGAGGAATCCCGAGAGGTCCCCTAGCAACTCGCATGGGGACTGGCCTTTCCTGAGGCCACCAGAGCGGGTCCCTGAGGTCCCCGTCGTAACTCGAGAAGACCTGCCGCAACTCGAGAAAATCCAGGAGGTTTTCCCCTCCAGGGGAGATGAGGCCCATTTCCGCTGAGGCGTCTCGAGGCTGATCACACCTCACCTCTGGAACTTCGAAAGGCTCCTTCACACCCTTGGTGCAAATCAAGAAGTTCCCCGACATACCCGTCTCCACTCGAGAGGAATCACGAGGGTCCCGCCCACATCCAGAGGAGCCCCGTTTCCGCCTCGTAGCTCGAGATGAGGGATCCTTTCCCTGCTTCGTCGGGAAAGAGTTCCCGGCGTTCCCGTCGCATCTCAAGAGGAGGCCCTCTCAACAGGAACGGCGAGAGGAACTCCAGGGTCGTGCCACCATTCCAAGAGTCCCCCAGATGTCTCAGTCCATTCCAGAGGAACCTCTTTTCCCTTCACCGGCTCGTCTTTCACGCCGAGGATCGACTCACACCAAGGTGGCACGTGGCACAGCCCTGTGGGAAAGCCTCGAGGGAAAGCCACAGATCCCTTGATCCACGTGACAGGAAGCGTGACACTACGGCTGCAGCTCGGGAGGAAAGCGCACGTGCATGCCCCCACTCGAGACGAGGCCTGACTCCCCTGGGGAGACTCAGAAGCACCCCAAGATCCATGGCAACACTGGAGAGGAATCCTCAGGTTCCGGCCCCGACTCCACACAAGGACTGAGGCCCCGGCATGGACGGGAGAGGAATCCCGAGAGGTCCCCTAGCACCTCGCATGGGGACTGGCCTTTCCTGAGGCCACCAGAGCGGGTCCCTGAGGTCCCCGTCGTAACTCGAGAAGACGTGCCGCAACTCGAGAAAATCCAGGAGGTTCTCCCCTCCAGGCGAGATGAGGCCCATTTCCGCTGAGGCGTCTCGAGGCTGATCACACCTCACCTCTGGAACTTCGAAAGGCTCCTTCACACCCTTGGTGCAAATCAAGAAGATCCCCCGACCTAGCCGTCTCCACTCGAGAGGAATCACGAGAGTCTCGCCCACATCCAGAGGAGCCCCGTTTCCGCCTCGTAGCTCGAGATGAGGGATCCTTTCCCTGCTTCGTCGGGCATGAGTTCCCGGCGTTCCCGTCGCATCTCAAGAGGAGGCCCTCTCAACAGGAACGGCGAGAGGAACTCCAGGGTCGTGCCACCATTCCAAGAGTCCCCCAGATGTCTCAGTCCATTCCAGAGGAACCTCTTTTCCCTTCACCGGCTCGTCTTTCACGCCGAGGATCGACTCACACCAAGGTGGCACGTGGCACAGACCTGTGGGAAAGCCTCGTGGGAAAGCCTCGAGGGACAGCCTCGAGGGAAAGCCACAGATCCCTTGATCCACGTGACAGGAAGCGTGACACTACTGCTGCAGCTCGGGAGGAAAGCGCACGTGCATGCCCCCACTCGAGACGAGGCCTGACTCCCCTGGGGAGACTCAGAAGCACCCCAAGATCCATGGCAACACTGGAGAGGAATCCTCAGGTTCCGGCCCCGACTCCACACAAGGACTGAGGCCCCGGCATGGACGGGAGAGGAATCCCGAGAGGTCCCCTAGCAACTCGCATGGGGACTGGCCTTTCCTGAGGCCACCAGAGCGGGTCCCTGAGGTCCCCGTCGTAACTCGAGAAGACCTGCCGCAACTCGAGAAAATCCAGGAGGTTTTCCCCTCCAGGGGAGATGAGGCCCATTTCCGCTGAGGCGTCTCGAGGCTGATCACACCTCACCTCTGGAACTTCGAAAGGGTCCTTCACACCCTTGGTGCAAATCAAGAAGTTCCCCGACCTAGCCGTCTCCACTCGAGAGGAATCACGAGAGTCCCGACCACATCCAGAGGAGCCCCGTTTCCGCCTCGTAGCTCGAGATGAGGGATCCTTTCCCTGCTTCGTCGGGAAAGAGTTCCCGGCGTTCCCGTCGCATCTCAAGAGGAGGCCCTCTCAACAGGAACGGCGAGAGGAACTCCAGGGTCGTGCCACCATTCCAAGAGTCCCCCAGATGTCTCAGTCCATTCTAGAGGAACCTCTTTTTCCTTCACCGGCTCGTCTTTCACGCCGAGGATCGACTCACACCAAGGTGGCACGTGGCACAGCCCTGTGGGAAAGCCTCATGGAAAAGCCTCGAGGGACAGCCTCGAGGGAAAGCCACAGATCCCTTGATCCACGTGACAGGAAGCATGACACTACTGCTGCAGCTCGGGAGGAAAGCGCACGTGCATGCCCCCACTCGAGACGAGGCCTGACTCCCCTGGGGAGACTCAGAAGCACCCCAAGATCCATGGCAACACTGGAGAGGAATCCTCAGGTTCCGGCCCCGACTCCACACAAGGACTGAGGCCCCGGCATGGACGGGAGAGGAATCCCGAGAGGTCCCCTAGCAACTCGCATGGGGACTGGCCTTTCCTGAGGCCACCAGAGCGGGTCCCTGAGGTCCCCGTCGTAACTCGAGAAGACCTGCCGCAACTCGAGAAAATCCAGGAGGTTTTCCCCTCCAGGGGAGATGAGGCCCATTTCCGCTGAGGCGTCTCGAGGCTGATCACACCTCACCTCTGGAACTTCGAAAGGGTCCTTCAAACCCTTGGTGCAAATCAAGAATTTCCCCGACATACCCGTCTCCACTCGAGAGGAATCACGAGGGTCCCGCCCACATCCAGAGGAGCCCCGTTTCCGCCTCGTAGCTCGAGATGAGGGATCCTTTCCCTGCTTCGTCGGGAAAGAGTTCCCGGCGTTCCCGTCGCATCTCAAGAGGAGGCCCTCTCAACAGGAACGGCGAGAGGAACTCCAGGGTCGTGCCACCATTCCAAGAGTCCCCCAGATGTCTCAGTCCATTCCAGAGGAACCTCTTTTCCCTTCACCGGCTCGTCTTTCACGCCGAGGATCGACTCACACCAAGGTGGCACGTGGCACAGCCCTGTGGGAAAGCCTCATGGAAAAGCCTCGAGGGACAGCCTCGAGGGAAAGCCACTGATCCCTTGATCCACGTGACAGGAAGCGTGACACTACTGCTGCAGCTCGGGAGGAAAGCGCACGTGCATGCCCCCACTCGAGACGAGGCCTGACTCCCCTGGGGAGACTCAGAAGCACCCCAAGATCCATGGCAACACTGGAGAGGAATCCTCAGGTTCCGGCCCCGACTCCACACAAGGACTGAGGCCCCGGCATGGACGGGAGAGGAATCCCGAGAGGTCCCCTAGCAACTCGCATGGGGACTGGCCTTTCCTGAGGCCACCAGAGCGGGTCCCTGAGGTCCCCGTCGTAACTCGAGAAGACCTGCCGCAACTCGAGAAAATCCAGGAGGTTTTCCCCTCCAGGGGAGATGAGGCCCATTTCCGCTGAGGCGTCTCGAGGCTGATCACACCTCACCTCTGGAACTTCGAAAGGCTCCTTCACACCCTTGGTGCAAATCAAGAAGTTCCCCGACATACCCGTCTCCACTCGAGAGGAATCACGAGGGTCCCGCCCACATCCAGAGGAGCCCCGTTTCCGCCTCGTAGCTCGAGATGAGGGATCCTTTCCCTGCTTCGTCGGGAAAGAGTTCCCGGCGTTCCCGTCGCATCTCAAGAGGAGGCCCTCTCAACAGGAACGGCGAGAGGAACTCCAGGGTCGTGCCACCATTCCAAGAGTCCCCCAGATGTCTCAGTCCATTCCAGAGGAACCTCTTTTCCCTTCACCGGCTCGTCTTTCACGCCGAGGATCGACTCACACCAAGGTGGCACGTGGCACAGCCCTGTGGGAAAGCCTCATGGAAAAGCCTCGAGGGACAGCCTCGAGGGAAAGCCACTGATCCCTTGATCCACGTGACAGGAAGCGTGACACTACTGCTGCAGCTCGGGAGGAAAGCGCACGTGCATGCCCCCACTCGAGACGAGGCCTGACTCCCCTGGGGAGACTCAGAAGCACCCCAAGATCCATGGCAACACTGGAGAGGAATCCTCAGGTTCCGGCCCCGACTCCACACAAGGACTGAGGCCCCGGCATGGACGGGAGAGGAATCCCGAGAGGTCCCCTAGCAACTCGCATGGGGACTGGCCTTTCCTGAGGCCACCAGAGCGGGTCCCTGAGGTCCCCGTCGTAACTCGAGAAGACCTGCCGCAACTCGAGAAAATCCAGGAGGTTTTCCCCTCCAGGGGAGATGAGGCCCATTTCCGCTGAGGCGTCTCGAGGCTGATCACACCTCACCTCTGGAACTTCGAAAGGCTCCTTCACACCCTTGGTGCAAATCAAGAAGTTCCCCGACATACCCGTCTCCACTCGAGAGGAATCACGAGGGTCCCGCCCACATCCAGAGGAGCCCCGTTTCCGCCTCGTAGCTCGAGATGAGGGATCCTTTCCCTGCTTCGTCGGGAAAGAGTTCCCGGCGTTCCCGTCGCATCTCAAGAGGAGGCCCTCTCAACAGGAACGGCGAGAGGAACTCCAGGGTCGTGCCACCATTCCAAGAGTCCCCCAGATGTCTCAGTCCATTCCAGAGGAACCTCTTTTCCCTTCACCGGCTCGTCTTTCACGCCGAGGATCGACTCACACCAAGGTGGCACGTGGCACAGCCCTGTGGGAAAGCCTCGTGGGAAAGCCTCGAGGGACAGCCTCGAGGGAAAGCCACAGATCCCTTGATCCACGTGACAGGAAGCGTGACACTACTGCTGCAGCTCGGGAGGAAAGCGCACGTGCATGCCCCCACTCGAGACGAGGCCTGACTCCCCTGGGGAGACTCAGAAGCACCCCAAGATCCATGGCAACACTGGAGAGGAATCCTCAGGTTCCGGCCCCGACTCCACACAAGGACTGAGGCCCCGGCATGGACGGGAGAGGAATCCCGAGAGGTCCCCTAGCACCTCGCATGGGGACTGGCCTTTCCTGAGGCCACCAGAGCGGGTCCCTGAGGTCCCCGTCGTAACTCGAGAAGACGTGCCGCAACTCGAGAAAATCCAGGAGGTTCTCCCCTCCAGGCGAGATGAGGCCCATTTCCGCTGAGGCGTCTCGAGGCTGATCACACCTCACCTCTGGAACTTCGAAAGGCTCCTTCACACCCTTGGTGCAAATCAAGAAGTTCCCCCGACCTAGCCGTCTCCACTCGAGAGGAATCACGAGAGTCTCGCCCACATCCAGAGGAGCCCCGTTTCCGCCTCGTAGCTCGAGATGAGGGATCCTTTCCCTGCTTCGTCGGGCATGAGTTCCCGGCGTTCCCGTCGCATCTCAAGAGGAGGCCCTCTCAACAGGAACGGCGAGAGGAACTCCAGGGTCGTGCCACCATTCCAAGAGTCCCCCAGATGTCTCAGTCCATTCCAGAGGAACCTCTTTTCCCTTCACCGGCTCGTCTTTCACGCCGAGGATCGACTCACACCAAGGTGGCACGTGGCACAGACCTGTGGGAAAGCCTCGTGGGAAAGCCTCGAGGGACAGCCTCGAGGGAAAGCCACAGATCCCTTGATCCACGTGACAGGAAGCGTGACACTACTGCTGCAGCTCGGGAGGAAAGCGCACGTGCATGCCCCCACTCGAGACGAGGCCTGACTCCCCTGGGGAGACTCAGAAGCACCCCAAGATCCATGGCAACACTGGAGAGGAATCCTCAGGTTCCGGCCCCGACTCCACACAAGGACTGAGGCCCCGGCATGGACGGGAGAGGAATCCCGAGAGGTCCCCTAGCAACTCGCATGGGGACTGGCCTTTCCTGAGGCCACCAGAGCGGGTCCCTGAGGTCCCCGTCGTAACTCGAGAAGACCTGCCGCAACTCGAGAAAATCCAGGAGGTTTTCCCCTCCAGGGGAGATGAGGCCCATTTCCGCTGAGGCGTCTCGAGGCTGATCACACCTCACCTCTGGAACTTCGAAAGGGTCCTTCACACCCTTGGTGCAAATCAAGAAGTTCCCCGACCTAGCCGTCTCCACTCGAGAGGAATCACGAGAGTCCCGACCACATCCAGAGGAGCCCCGTTTCCGCCTCGTAGCTCGAGATGAGGGATCCTTTCCCTGCTTCGTCGGGAAAGAGTTCCCGGCGTTCCCGTCGCATCTCAAGAGGAGGCCCTCTCAACAGGAACGGCGAGAGGAACTCCAGGGTCGTGCCACCATTCCAAGAGTCCCCCAGATGTCTCAGTCCATTCTAGAGGAACCTCTTTTCCCTTCACCGGCTCGTCTTTCACGCCGAGGATCGACTCACACCAAGGTGGCACGTGGCACAGCCCTGTGGGAAAGCCTCATGGAAAAGCCTCGAGGGACAGCCTCGAGGGAAAGCCACAGATCCCTTGATCCACGTGACAGGAAGCATGACACTACTGCTGCAGCTCGGGAGGAAAGCGCACGTGCATGCCCCCACTCGAGACGAGGCCTGACTCCCCTGGGGAGACTCAGAAGCACCCCAAGATCCATGGCAACACTGGAGAGGAATCCTCAGGTTCCGGCCCCGACTCCACACAAGGACTGAGGCCCCGGCATGGACGGGAGAGGAATCCCGAGAGGTCCCCTAGCAACTCGCATGGGGACTGGCCTTTCCTGAGGCCACCAGAGCGGGTCCCTGAGGTCCCCGTCGTAACTCGAGAAGACCTGCCGCAACTCGAGAAAATCCAGGAGGTTTTCCCCTCCAGGGGAGATGAGGCCCATTTCCGCTGAGGCGTCTCGAGGCTGATCACACCTCACCTCTGGAACTTCGAAAGGGTCCTTCAAACCCTTGGTGCAAATCAAGAATTTCCCCGACATACCCGTCTCCACTCGAGAGGAATCACGAGGGTCCCGCCCACATCCAGAGGAGCCCCGTTTCCGCCTCGTAGCTCGAGATGAGGGATCCTTTCCCTGCTTCGTCGGGAAAGAGTTCCCGGCGTTCCCGTCGCATCTCAAGAGGAGGCCCTCTCAACAGGAACGGCGAGAGGAACTCCAGGGTCGTGCCACCATTCCAAGAGTCCCCCAGATGTCTCAGTCCATTCCAGAGGAACCTCTTTTCCCTTCACCGGCTCGTCTTTCACGCCGAGGATCGACTCACACCAAGGTGGCACGTGGCACAGCCCTGTGGGAAAGCCTCATGGAAAAGCCTCGAGGGACAGCCTCGAGGGAAAGCCACTGATCCCTTGATCCACGTGACAGGAAGCGTGACACTACTGCTGCAGCTCGGGAGGAAAGCGCACGTGCATGCCCCCACTCGAGACGAGGCCTGACTCCCCTGGGGAGACTCAGAAGCACCCCAAGATCCATGGCAACACTGGAGAGGAATCCTCAGGTTCCGGCCCCGACTCCACACAAGGACTGAGGCCCCGGCATGGACGGGAGAGGAATCCCGAGAGGTCCCCTAGCAACTCGCATGGGGACTGGCCTTTCCTGAGGCCACCAGAGCGGGTCCCTGAGGTCCCCGTCGTAACTCGAGAAGACCTGCCGCAACTCGAGAAAATCCAGGAGGTTTTCCCCTCCAGGGGAGATGAGGCCCATTTCCGCTGAGGCGTCTCGAGGCTGATCACACCTCACCTCTGGAACTTCGAAAGGCTCCTTCACACCCTTGGTGCAAATCAAGAAGTTCCCCGACATACCCGTCTCCACTCGAGAGGAATCACGAGGGTCCCGCCCACATCCAGAGGAGCCCCGTTTCCGCCTCGTAGCTCGAGATGAGGGATCCTTTCCCTGCTTCGTCGGGAAAGAGTTCCCGGCGTTCCCGTCGCATCTCAAGAGGAGGCCCTCTCAACAGGAACGGCGAGAGGAACTCCAGGGTCGTGCCACCATTCCAAGAGTCCCCCAGATGTCTCAGTCCATTCCAGAGGAACCTCTTTTCCCTTCACCGGCTCGTCTTTCACGCCGAGGATCGACTCACACCAAGGTGGCACGTGGCACAGCCCTGTGGGAAAGCCTCGTGGGAAAGCCTCGAGGGACAGCCTCGAGGGAAAGCCACAGATCCCTTGATCCACGTGACAGGAAGCGTGACACTACTGCTGCAGCTCGGGAGGAAAGCGCACGTGCATGCCCCCACTCGAGACGAGGCCTGACTCCCCTGGGGAGACTCAGAAGCACCCCAAGATCCATGGCAACACTGGAGAGGAATCCTCAGGTTCCGGCCCCGACTCCACACAAGGACTGAGGCCCCGGCATGGACGGGAGAGGAATCCCGAGAGGTCCCCTAGCACCTCGCATGGGGACTGGCCTTTCCTGAGGCCACCAGAGCGGGTCCCTGAGGTCCCCGTCGTAACTCGAGAAGACGTGCCGCAACTCGAGAAAATCCAGGAGGTTCTCCCCTCCAGGCGAGATGAGGCCCATTTCCGCTGAGGCGTCTCGAGGCTGATCACACCTCACCTCTGGAACTTCGAAAGGCTCCTTCACACCCTTGGTGCAAATCAAGAAGTTCCCCCGACCTAGCCGTCTCCACTCGAGAGGAATCACGAGAGTCTCGCCCACATCCAGAGGAGCCCCGTTTCCGCCTCGTAGCTCGAGATGAGGGATCCTTTCCCTGCTTCGTCGGGCATGAGTTCCCGGCGTTCCCGTCGCATCTCAAGAGGAGGCCCTCTCAACAGGAACGGCGAGAGGAACTCCAGGGTCGTGCCACCATTCCAAGAGTCCCCCAGATGTCTCAGTCCATTCCAGAGGAACCTCTTTTCCCTTCACCGGCTCGTCTTTCACGCCGAGGATCGACTCACACCAAGGTGGCACGTGGCACAGACCTGTGGGAAAGCCTCGTGGGAAAGCCTCGAGGGACAGCCTCGAGGGAAAGCCACAGATCCCTTGATCCACGTGACAGGAAGCGTGACACTACTGCTGCAGCTCGGGAGGAAAGCGCACGTGCATGCCCCCACTCGAGACGAGGCCTGACTCCCCTGGGGAGACTCAGAAGCACCCCAAGATCCATGGCAACACTGGAGAGGAATCCTCAGGTTCCGGCCCCGACTCCACACAAGGACTGAGGCCCCGGCATGGACGGGAGAGGAATCCCGAGAGGTCCCCTAGCAACTCGCATGGGGACTGGCCTTTCCTGAGGCCACCAGAGCGGGTCCCTGAGGTCCCCGTCGTAACTCGAGAAGACCTGCCGCAACTCGAGAAAATCCAGGAGGTTTTCCCCTCCAGGGGAGATGAGGCCCATTTCCGCTGAGGCGTCTCGAGGCTGATCACACCTCACCTCTGGAACTTCGAAAGGGTCCTTCACACCCTTGGTGCAAATCAAGAAGTTCCCCGACCTAGCCGTCTCCACTCGAGAGGAATCACGAGAGTCCCGACCACATCCAGAGGAGCCCCGTTTCCGCCTCGTAGCTCGAGATGAGGGATCCTTTCCCTGCTTCGTCGGGAAAGAGTTCCCGGCGTTCCCGTCGCATCTCAAGAGGAGGCCCTCTCAACAGGAACGGCGAGAGGAACTCCAGGGTCGTGCCACCATTCCAAGAGTCCCCCAGATGTCTCAGTCCATTCTAGAGGAACCTCTTTTCCCTTCACCGGCTCGTCTTTCACGCCGAGGATCGACTCACACCAAGGTGGCACGTGGCACAGCCCTGTGGGAAAGCCTCATGGAAAAGCCTCGAGGGACAGCCTCGAGGGAAAGCCACAGATCCCTTGATCCACGTGACAGGAAGCATGACACTACTGCTGCAGCTCGGGAGGAAAGCGCACGTGCATGCCCCCACTCGAGACGAGGCCTGACTCCCCTGGGGAGACTCAGAAGCACCCCAAGATCCATGGCAACACTGGAGAGGAATCCTCAGGTTCCGGCCCCGACTCCACACAAGGACTGAGGCCCCGGCATGGACGGGAGAGGAATCCCGAGAGGTCCCCTAGCAACTCGCATGGGGACTGGCCTTTCCTGAGGCCACCAGAGCGGGTCCCTGAGGTCCCCGTCGTAACTCGAGAAGACCTGCCGCAACTCGAGAAAATCCAGGAGGTTTTCCCCTCCAGGGGAGATGAGGCCCATTTCCGCTGAGGCGTCTCGAGGCTGATCACACCTCACCTCTGGAACTTCGAAAGGGTCCTTCAAACCCTTGGTGCAAATCAAGAATTTCCCCGACATACCCGTCTCCACTCGAGAGGAATCACGAGGGTCCCGCCCACATCCAGAGGAGCCCCGTTTCCGCCTCGTAGCTCGAGATGAGGGATCCTTTCCCTGCTTCGTCGGGAAAGAGTTCCCGGCGTTCCCGTCGCATCTCAAGAGGAGGCCCTCTCAACAGGAACGGCGAGAGGAACTCCAGGGTCGTGCCACCATTCCAAGAGTCCCCCAGATGTCTCAGTCCATTCCAGAGGAACCTCTTTTCCCTTCACCGGCTCGTCTTTCACGCCGAGGATCGACTCACACCAAGGTGGCACGTGGCACAGCCCTGTGGGAAAGCCTCATGGAAAAGCCTCGAGGGACAGCCTCGAGGGAAAGCCACTGATCCCTTGATCCACGTGACAGGAAGCGTGACACTACTGCTGCAGCTCGGGAGGAAAGCGCACGTGCATGCCCCCACTCGAGACGAGGCCTGACTCCCCTGGGGAGACTCAGAAGCACCCCAAGATCCATGGCAACACTGGAGAGGAATCCTCAGGTTCCGGCCCCGACTCCACACAAGGACTGAGGCCCCGGCATGGACGGGAGAGGAATCCCGAGAGGTCCCCTAGCAACTCGCATGGGGACTGGCCTTTCCTGAGGCCACCAGAGCGGGTCCCTGAGGTCCCCGTCGTAACTCGAGAAGACCTGCCGCAACTCGAGAAAATCCAGGAGGTTTTCCCCTCCAGGGGAGATGAGGCCCATTTCCGCTGAGGCGTCTCGAGGCTGATCACACCTCACCTCTGGAACTTCGAAAGGGTCCTTCACACCCTTGGTGCAAATCAAGAAGTTCCCCGACCTAGCCGTCTCCACTCGAGAGGAATCACGAGAGTCCCGACCACATCCAGAGGAGCCCCGTTTCCGCCTCGTAGCTCGAGATGAGGGATCCTTTCCCTGCTTCGTCGGGAAAGAGTTCCCGGCGTTCCCGTCGCATCTCAAGAGGAGGCCCTCTCAACAGGAACGGCGAGAGGAACTCCAGGGTCGTGCCACCATTCCAAGAGTCCCCCAGATGTCTCAGTCCATTCTAGAGGAACCTCTTTTCCCTTCACCGGCTCGTCTTTCACGCCGAGGATCGACTCACACCAAGGTGGCACGTGGCACAGCCCTGTGGGAAAGCCTCATGGAAAAGCCTCGAGGGACAGCCTCGAGGGAAAGCCACAGATCCCTTGATCCACGTGACAGGAAGCATGACACTACTGCTGCAGCTCGGGAGGAAAGCGCACGTGCATGCCCCCACTCGAGACGAGGCCTGACTCCCCTGGGGAGACTCAGAAGCACCCCAAGATCCATGGCAACACTGGAGAGGAATCCTCAGGTTCCGGCCCCGACTCCACACAAGGACTGAGGCCCCGGCATGGACGGGAGAGGAATCCCGAGAGGTCCCCTAGCAACTCGCATGGGGACTGGCCTTTCCTGAGGCCACCAGAGCGGGTCCCTGAGGTCCCCGTCGTAACTCGAGAAGACCTGCCGCAACTCGAGAAAATCCAGGAGGTTTTCCCCTCCAGGGGAGATGAGGCCCATTTCCGCTGAGGCGTCTCGAGGCTGATCACACCTCACCTCTGGAACTTCGAAAGGGTCCTTCAAACCCTTGGTGCAAATCAAGAATTTCCCCGACATACCCGTCTCCACTCGAGAGGAATCACGAGGGTCCCGCCCACATCCAGAGGAGCCCCGTTTCCGCCTCGTAGCTCGAGATGAGGGATCCTTTCCCTGCTTCGTCGGGAAAGAGTTCCCGGCGTTCCCGTCGCATCTCAAGAGGAGGCCCTCTCAACAGGAACGGCGAGAGGAACTCCAGGGTCGTGCCACCATTCCAAGAGTCCCCCAGATGTCTCAGTCCATTCCAGAGGAACCTCTTTTCCCTTCACCGGCTCGTCTTTCACGCCGAGGATCGACTCACACCAAGGTGGCACGTGGCACAGCCCTGTGGGAAAGCCTCATGGAAAAGCCTCGAGGGACAGCCTCGAGGGAAAGCCACTGATCCCTTGATCCACGTGACAGGAAGCGTGACACTACTGCTGCAGCTCGGGAGGAAAGCGCACGTGCATGCCCCCACTCGAGACGAGGCCTGACTCCCCTGGGGAGACTCAGAAGCACCCCAAGATCCATGGCAACACTGGAGAGGAATCCTCAGGTTCCGGCCCCGACTCCACACAAGGACTGAGGCCCCGGCATGGACGGGAGAGGAATCCCGAGAGGTCCCCTAGCAACTCGCATGGGGACTGGCCTTTCCTGAGGCCACCAGAGCGGGTCCCTGAGGTCCCCGTCGTAACTCGAGAAGACCTGCCGCAACTCGAGAAAATCCAGGAGGTTTTCCCCTCCAGGGGAGATGAGGCCCATTTCCGCTGAGGCGTCTCGAGGCTGATCACACCTCACCTCTGGAACTTCGAAAGGGTCCTTCACACCCTTGGTGCAAATCAAGAAGTTCCCCGACCTAGCCGTCTCCACTCGAGAGGAATCACGAGAGTCCCGCCCACATCCAGAGGAGCCCCGTTTCCGCCTCGTAGCTCGAGATGAGGGATCCTTTCCCTGCTTCGTCGGGAAAGAGTTCCCGGCGTTCCCGTCGCATCTCAAGAGGAGGCCCTCTCAACAGGAACGGCGAGAGGAACTCCAGGGTCGTGCCACCATTCCAAGAGTCCCCCAGATGTCTCAGTCCATTCTAGAGGAACCTCTTTTCCCTTCACCGGCTCGTCTTTCACGCCGAGGATCGACTCACACCAAGGTGGCACGTGGCACAGCCCTGTGGGAAAGCCTCATGGAAAAGCCTCGAGGGACAGCCTCGAGGGAAAGCCACAGATCCCTTGATCCACGTGACAGGAAGCATGACACTACGGCTGCAGCTCGGGAGGAAAGCGCACGTGCATGCCCCCACTCGAGACGAGGCCTGACTCCCCTGGGGAGACTCAGAAGCACCCCAAGATCCATGGCAACACTGGAGAGGAATCCTCAGGTTCCGGCCCCGACTCCACACAAGGACTGAGGCCCCGGCATGGACGGGAGAGGAATCCCGAGAGGTCCCCTAGCAACTCGCATGGGGACTGGCCTTTCCTGAGGCCACCAGAGCGGGTCCCTGAGGTCCCCGTCGTAACTCGAGAAGACCTGCCGCAACTCGAGAAAATCCAGGAGGTTTTCCCCTCCAGGGGAGATGAGGCCCATTTCCGCTGAGGCGTCTCGAGGCTGATCACACCTCACCTCTGGAACTTCGAAAGGGTCCTTCAAACCCTTGGTGCAAATCAAGAATTTCCCCGACATACCCGTCTCCACTCGAGAGGAATCACGAGGGTCCCGCCCACATCCAGAGGAGCCCCGTTTCCGCCTCGTAGCTCGAGATGAGGGATCCTTTCCCTGCTTCGTCGGGAAAGAGTTCCCGGCGTTCCCGTCGCATCTCAAGAGGAGGCCCTCTCAACAGGAACGGCGAGAGGAACTCCAGGGTCGTGCCACCATTCCAAGAGTCCCCCAGATGTCTCAGTCCATTCCAGAGGAACCTCTTTTCCCTTCACCGGCTCGTCTTTCACGCCGAGGATCGACTCACACCAAGGTGGCACGTGGCACAGCCCTGTGGGAAAGCCTCATGGAAAAGCCTCGAGGGACAGCCTCGAGGGAAAGCCACTGATCCCTTGATCCACGTGACAGGAAGCGTGACACTACTGCTGCAGCTCGGGAGGAAAGCGCACGTGCATGCCCCCACTCGAGACGAGGCCTGACTCCCCTGGGGAGACTCAGAAGCACCCCAAGATCCATGGCAACACTGGAGAGGAATCCTCAGGTTCCGGCCCCGACTCCACACAAGGACTGAGGCCCCGGCATGGACGGGAGAGGAATCCCGAGAGGTCCCCTAGCAACTCGCATGGGGACTGGCCTTTCCTGAGGCCACCAGAGCGGGTCCCTGAGGTCCCCGTCGTAACTCGAGAAGACCTGCCGCAACTCGAGAAAATCCAGGAGGTTTTCCCCTCCAGGGGAGATGAGGCCCATTTCCGCTGAGGCGTCTCGAGGCTGATCACACCTCACCTCTGGAACTTCGAAAGGGTCCTTCACACCCTTGGTGCAAATCAAGAAGTTCCCCGACCTAGCCGTCTCCACTCGAGAGGAATCACGAGAGTCCCGACCACATCCAGAGGAGCCCCGTTTCCGCCTCGTAGCTCGAGATGAGGGATCCTTTCCCTGCTTCGTCGGGAAAGAGTTCCCGGCGTTCCCGTCGCATCTCAAGAGGAGGCCCTCTCAACAGGAACGGCGAGAGGAACTCCAGGGTCGTGCCACCATTCCAAGAGTCCCCCAGATGTCTCAGTCCATTCCCGACGAACCTCTTTTCCCTTCACCGGCTCGTCTTTCACGCCGAGGATCGACTCACACCATGGTGGCACGTGGCACAGCCCTGTGGGAAAGCCTCGTGAGAAAGCCTCGAGGGACAGCCTCGAGGGAAAGCCACAGATCCCTTGATCCACGTGACAGGAAGCGTGACACTACTGCTGCAGCTCGGGAGGAAAGTGCACGTGCATGCCCCCACTCGAGACGAGGCCTGACTCCCCTGCGGAGACTCAGAAGCACCCCAAGATCCATGGCAACACTGGAGAGGAATCCTCAGGTTCCGGCCCCGACTCCACACAAGGACTGAGGCCCCGGCATGGACGGGAGAGGAATCCCGAGAGGTCCCCTAGCAACTCGCATGGGGACTGGCCTTTCCTGAGGCCACCAGAGCGGGTCCCTGAGGTCCCCGTCGTAACTCGAGAAGACCTGCCTCAACTCGAGAAAATCCAGGAGGTTTTCCCCTCCAGGGGAGATGAGGCCCATTTCCGCTGAGGCGTCTCGAGGCTGATCACACCTCACCTCTGGAACTTCGAAAGGCTCCTTCACACCCTTGATGCAAATCAAGAAGTTCCCCGACCTAGCCGTCTCCACTCGAGAGGAATCACGAGAGTCCCGACCACATCCAGAGGAGCCCCGTTTCCGCCTCGTAGCTCGAGATGAGGGATCCTTTCCCTGCTTCGTCGGGAAAGAGTTCCCGGCGTTCCCGTCGCATCTCACGAGGAGGCCCTCTCAACAGGAACGGCGAGAGGAACTCCAGGGTCGTGCCACCATTCCAAGAGTCCCCCAGATGTCTCAGTCCATTCCAGAGGAACCTCTTTTCCCTTCACCGGCTCGTCTTTCACGCCGAGGATCGACTCACACCAAGGTGGCACGTGGCACAGCCCTGTGGGAAAGCCTCATGGAAAAGCCTCGAGGGACAGCCTCGAGGGAAAGCCACAGATCCCTTGATCCACGTGACAGGAAGCGTGACACTACTGCTGCAGCTCGGGAGGAAAGCGCACGTGCATGCCCCCACTCGAGACGAGGCCTGACTCCCCTGGGGAGACTCAGAAGCACCCCAAGATCCATGGCAACACTGGAGAGGAATCCTCAGGTTCCGGCCCCGACTCCACACAAGGACTGAGGCCCTGGCATGGACGGGAGAGGAATCCCGAGAGGTCCCCTAGCAACTCGCATGGGGACTGGCCTTTCCTGAGGCCACCAGAGCGGGTCCCTGAGGTCCCCGTCGTAACTCGAGAAGACCTGCCGCAACTCGAGAAAATCCAGGAGGCTTTCCCCTCCAGGGGAGATGAGGCCCATTTCCGCTGAGGCGTCTCGAGGCTGATCACACCTCACCTCTGGAACTTCGAAAGGCTCCTTCACACCCTTGGTGCAAATCAAGAAGTTCCCCGACATACCCGTCTCCACTCGAGAGGAATCACGAGGGTCCCGCCCACATCCAGAGGAGCCCCGTTTCCGCCTCGTAGCTCGAGATGAGGGATCCTTTCCCTGCTTCGTCGGGAAAGAGTTCCCGGCGTTCCCGTCGCATCTCAAGAGGAGGCCCTCTCAACAGGAACGGCGAGAGGAACTCCAGGGTCGTGCCACCATTCCAAGAGTCCCCCAGATGTCTCAGTCCATTCCAGAGGAACCTCTTTTCCCTTCACCGGCTCGTCTTTCACGCCGAGGATCGACTCACACCAAGGTGGCACGTGGCACAGCCCTGTGGGAAAGCCTCATGGAAAAGCCTCGAGGGACAGCCTCGAGGGAAAGCCACAGATCCCTTGATCCACGTGACAGGAAGCGTGACACTACTGCTGCAGCTCGGGAGGAAAGCGCACGTGCATGCCCCCACTCGAGACGAGGCCTGACTCCCTGGGGAGACTCAGAAGCACCCCAAGATCCATGGCAACACTGGAGAGGAATCCTCAGGTTCCGGCCCCGACTCCACACAAGGACTGAGGCCCCGGCATGGACGGGAGAGGAATCCCGAGAGGTCCCCTAGCAACTCGCATGGGGACTGGCCTTTCCTGAGGCCACCAGAGCGGGTCCCTGAGGTCCCCGTCGTAACTCGAGAAGACCTGCCGCAACTCGAGAAAATCCAGGAGGTTTTCCCCTCCAGGGGAGATGAGGCCCATTTCCGTTGAGGCATCTCGAGGCTGATCACACCTCACCTCTGGAACTTCGAAAGGCTCCTTCACACCCTTGGTGCAAATCAAGAAGTTCCCCGACATACCCGTCTCCACTCCAGAGGAATCACGAGGGTCCCGCCCACATCCAGAGGAGCCCCGTTTCCGCCTCGTAGCTCGAGATGAGGGATCCTTTCCCTGCTTCGTCGGGAAAGAGTTCCCGGCGTTCCCGTCGCATCTCAAGAGGAGGCCCTCTCAACAGGAACGGCGAGAGGAACTCCAGGGTCGTGCCACCATTCCAAGAGTCCCCCAGATGTCTCAGTCCATTCCAGAGGAACCTCTTTTCCCTTCACCGGCTCGTCTTTCACGCCGAGGATCGACTCACACCAAGGTGGCACGTGGCACAGCCCTGTGGGAAAGCCTCGTGGAAAAGCCTCGAGGGACAGCCTCGAGGGAAAGCCACAGATCCCTTGATCCACGTGACAGGAAGCGTGACACTACTGCTGCAGCTCGGGAGGAAAGCGCACGTGCATGCCCCCACTCGAGACGAGGCCTGACTCCCCTGGGGAGACTCAGAAGCACCCCAAGATCCATGGCAACACTGGAGAGGAATCCTCAGGTTCCGGCCCCGACTCCACACAAGGACTGAGGCCCCGGCATGGACGGGAGAGGAATCCCGAGAGGTCCCCTAGCAACTCGCATGGGGACTGGCCTTTCCTGAGGCCACCAGAGCAGGTCCCTGAGGTCCCCGTCGTAACTCGAGAAGACCTGCCGCAACTCGAGAAAATCCAGGAGGTTCTCCCCTCCAGGCGAGATGAGGCCCATTTCCGCTGAGGCGTCTCGAGGCTGATCACACCTCACCTCTCGAACTTCGAAAGGGTCCTTCACACCCTTGGTACAAATCAAGAAGTTCCCCGACCTAGCCGTCTCCACTCGAGAGGAATCACGAGAGTCCCGCCCACATCCAGAGGAGCCCCGTTTCCGCCTCGTAGCTCGAGATGAGGGATCCTTTCCCTGCTTCGTCGGGAAAGAGTTCCCGGCGTTCCCGTCGCATCTCAAGAGGAGGCCCTCTCAACAGGAACGGCGAGAGGAACTCCAGGGTCGTGCCACCATTCCAAGAGTCCCCCAGATGTCTCAGTCCATTCCAGAGGAACCTCTTTTCCCTTCACCGGCTCGTCTTTCACGCCGAGGATCGACTCACACCAAGGTGGCACGTGGCACAGCCCTGTGGGAAAGCCTCGTGGGAAAGCCTCGAGGGACAGCCTCGAGGGAAAGCCACAGATCCCTTGATCCACGTGACAGGAAGTGTGACACTACTGCTGCAGCTCGGGAGGAAAGCGCACGTGCATGCCCCCACTCGAGACGAGGCCTGACTCCCCTGGGGAGACTCAGAAGCACCCCAAGATCCATGGCAACACTGGAGAGGAATCCTCAGGTTCCGGCCCCGACTCCACACAAGGACTGAGGCCCCGGCATGGACGGGAGAGGAATCCCGAGAGGTCCCCTAGCAACTCGCATGGGGACTGGCCTTTCCTGAGGCCACCAGAGCGGGTCCCTGAGGTCCCCGTCGTAACTCGAGAAGACCTGCCGCAACTCGAGAAAATCCAGGAGGTTCTCCCCTCCAGGGGAGATGAGGCCCATTTCCGCTGAGGCGTCTCGAGGCTGATCACACCTCACCTCTGGAACTTCGAAAGGCTCCTTCACACCCTTGGTGCAAATCAAGAAGTTCCCCGACATACCCGTCTCCACTCGAGAGGAATCACGAGGGTCCCGCCCACATCCAGAGGAGCCCCGTTTCCGCCTCGTAGCTCGAGATGAGGGATCCTTTCCCTGCTTCGTCGGGCATGAGTTCCCGGCGTTCCCGTCGCATCTCAAGAGGAGGCCCTCTCAACAGGAACGGCGAGAGGAACTCCAGGGTCGTGCCACCATTCCAAGAGTCCCCCAGATGTCTCAGTCCATTCCAGAGGAACCTCTTTTCCCTTCACCGGCTCGTCTTTCACGCCGAGGATCGACTCACACCAAGGTGGCACGTGGCACAGCCCTGTGGGAAAGCCTCGTGGGAAAGCCTCGAGGGACAGCCTCGAGGGAAAGCAACAGATCCCTTGATCCACGTGACAGGAAGCGTGACACTACTGCTGCAGCTCGGGAGGAAAGCGCACGTGCATGCCCCCACTCGAGACGAGGCCTGACTCCCATGGGGAGACTCAGAAGCACCCCAAGATCCATGGCAACACTGGAGAGGAATCCTCAGGTTCCGGCCCCGACTCCACACAAGGACTGAGGCCCCGGCATGGACGGGAGAGGAATCCCGAGAGGTCCCCTAGCAACTCGCATGGGGACTGGCCTTTCCTGAGGCCACCAGAGCGGGTCCCTGAGGTCCCCGTCGTAACTCGAGAAGACCTGCCACAACTCGAGAAAATCCAGGAGGTTCTCCCCTCCAGGCTAGATGAGGCCCATTTCCGCTGAGGCGTCTCGAGGCTGATCACACCTCACCTCTGGAACTTCGAAAGGCTCCTTCACACCCTTGGTGCAAATCAAGAAGTTCCCCGACATACCCGTCTCCACTCGAGAGGAATCACGAGGGTCCCGCCCACATCCAGAGGAGACCCGTTTCCGCCTCGTAGCTCGACATGAGGGATCCTTTCCCTGCTTCGTCGGGAAAGAGTTCCCGGCCTTCCCGTCGCATCTCAAGAGGAGGCCCTCTCAACAGGAACGGCGAGAGGAACTCCAGGGTCGTGCCACCATTCCAAGAGTCCCCCAGATGTCTCAGTCCATTACCGACGAACCTCTTTTCCCTTCACCGGCTCGTCTTTCACGCCGAGGATCGACTCACACCAAGGTGGCACGTGGCACAGCCCTGTGGGAAAGCCTCGTGAGAAAGCCTCGAGGGACAGCCTCGAGGGAAAGCCACAGATCCCTTGATCCACGTGACAGGAAGCGTGACACTACTGCTGCAGCTCGGGAGGAAAGCGCACGTGCATGCCCCCACTCGAGACGAGGCCTGACTCCCCTGGGGAGACTCAGAAGGGCCCCAAGATCCATGGCAACACTGGAGAGGAATCCTCAGGTTCCGGCCCCGACTCCACACAAGGACTGAGGCCTCGGCATGGACGGGAGAGGAATCCCGAGAGGTCCCCTAGCAACTCGCATGGGGACTGGCCTTTCCTGAGGCCACCAGAGCGGGTCCTTGAGGTCCCCGTCGTAACTCGAGAAGACCTGCCGCAACTCGAGAAAATCCAGGAGGTTCTCCCCTCCAGGCGAGATGAGGCCCATTTCCGCTGAGGCGTCTCGAGGCTGATCACACCTCACCTCTGGAACTTCGAAAGGCTCCTTCACACCCTTGGTGCAAATCAAGAAGTTCCCCGACATACCCGTCTCCACTCGAGAGGAATCACGAGGGTCCCGCCCACATCCAGAGGAGCCCCGTTTCCGCCTCGTAGCTCGACATGAGGGATCCTTTCCCTGCTTCGTCGGGAAAGAGTTCCCGGCCTTCCCGTCGCATCTCAAGAGGAGGCCCTCTCAACAGGAACGGCGAGAGGAACTCCAGGGTCGTGCCACCATTCCAAGAGTCCCCCAGATGTCTCAGTCCATTCCCGACGAACCTCTTTTCCCTTCACCGGCTCGTCTTTCACGCCGAGG